>NC_057811.1:166003564-166010473 GCF_018294505.1 Triticum aestivum | reverse complement strand
CCCCCCACACACACTTTCAGTCGGCGGGCCAGAGAGGCATATATCTCACCAAGATGGATCGTACAACGGACCAAGAATAATCCACCTTGGTCGTACAACCTCTCTCTTGTTGTTGACCAAAGTGATGGCCGTCCATGCGACCCCGGAGATGGGCTAGCTCGCCAATAATCATGCCAGTAGCTAGTCCACGAAGACAACCACTGCATGCGTGTGGCCCAAACATATGTATGGAGAGGTGTGTTTTTGAGTAACAATGAACAACTTTGATGTGGCACCGTGATTTCGAACTAGAAATCCCCACACTGAGTGAGGGTTATAGGTTGATGATGCATATGTATGTTACACCACACTTCAAGCCAATGACGGGGATTCGTATATGCATGCATGCGCATAGTATATGCGCTCAAACTTAATTAGGTCTGAATCTCACCATGACCTATACTACGATAACACGAACCAAATGAAGAATCCGCCATGGTAACCTATCTTGTTATTGGTCAAGGTGATCATGGATGTCCACGCGGGCCCACGAATATATAGGCTTGTCGCCGATAACCACGCGAGGGAGTGTATCGTTCGAAGGAAACCACTACATGCATATGTATGGAGGTGATGCGTACATGCATGTTTGAATACACAACATTGATCTGGTGCGTGTAAAATCATACACTAGCTCCCCACACAGAGCGAGATCGGTTCATGATGGTGTCGTTGTACTAGCCACTTCGACTCGATGGGAGGGATTCATGCGTACACATGCATGTGTGTGTGCTCAAAGTGTATCATGCATGTCATCCCAGAGCAAAAACAATAATCCCCTCCTAACTCAAATTAACCTCTCTTGTTGTCAGGCAAAAAGAAGTGATGGACCAAGCGGGCCCACAGATGGAAAGCATCGATATCGCTGATAACCGGTTAAGTGGGTGCGAGAGGAGAAAGACCACCGCTTTGCATGTGGGCCAAACATATATATGTTGAATACCCAAAATGCACAACTTTGATGTGCCACATGCCTCAAAAATCGTAAACCATGCACCCACATAGAGCGAGGTTCATATCAAGCGTACTACATATGTTGGTCCCCTTCCCTCCTCTTCACCGCATACTATATGCTCCTGTCGTAATATATGTACAACCCAAAAGAATCCTCATCGATGCTGAAATTAATTAACCTCTCCCGATGTAGGTCAAAGTGATGCATGCATGCATGCATCGACGATGGCCTCGTGGGCCCACAAATGGAAGCGTCACACGTGAGTGTCCTAGCTATGATATATATGCATGTGGCCCAAAAAGGTGTTGTGTGATGTTTGAATAACCAATTTCACAATTTTGATGTGGCACGTGCCTCGGTAACCAAAAAGTCCCGACACTGAGTGAGGTGTACTTGTTCACGGACGCATACGTATAGTATATATGCTAGTCCCCTCCCACCTCTTTGACGCGTACTATATACCACCATAACACAAACAAAAAAGATTCTACCATGCTGGTCAAATTAACCTCACTGCTGGCTGTTCGTCAAAGTGATGGACGACGACCTCGCGGGCCCACAGAAAGCGTCACACGCGAGTATCGAGTGCTGTGTAGGACAACCATCGACTGCATGTGGCCAAACATTTATGTATGAAAGGGTTGTGTAATGTTTTAAATAACGATTTCATGACTCTGATGTGGCACCAGCCTGCCTAACAAAATGGCCAACCCACACGGTGGCTCACAGCTCGTAGTGTACTGCGAGTCACGCGCCACCCCCAGACGCACACACCCACACACACATCGCGAATCCACCGCAACTACGATGCATGTTAAATTAATTATCCCGCGGTGAACATACATGTTACCAAAGGAGGGACGTTTTAATTTCAAAAAAAATAGTAGAGATCATTAAGGCGTTTTAGTACATTGATTGATTGATTTTCTATGGGTATAATGTGCAAAAATCAAATTTGAGCTACATGCACACGTGACAGTGCACCTAAATGGATTGGAAAAACACATGTGTCTCACTAGGTGCATGTTTACTCCCCGTGCAACAAATTTCAAACATTGAGAATCTTGATTTTTAAATTCTAGTACATCCAAAACTTAATTGAAGTTCATGAAACTTATCATGTTGTCATATGGACACCAATACAAAGTGGCATTGTACTTTTTTTGGGTCAAATTTGAGACCAGTTTTGATGTAATCTTTATCTAATTACAGACGGGACATTATTAATAATTGGGAACCAATATCCCAAACGGATTATTTATTCGAACCGTGAGCGTTAGACCAACAATGGATACGTGCCATGCTTCAGTTAAGCAATAAAGCGGCAACATTAATCATCCAAATAGAAAAAAATATACGTGCCGCCGCGCGACCCGTGTGGTGTGCGAGCAGGCGTGAGTTGACGGGACGCATGCGAGTAGTCCGCCGCGCAGGCAGACGGGGAGGCGTGCATGCAGGTGTGTGAATTGACGGAGGCGTGCTCGCTGCGCAGTGTCATCGAGAGGCGTGCGAGTAGCTGTGTGAAACTTTGGTAGGCATGCCAGCAGTCCGGTGCATAGGCTCACCGAGAGGAGAGCCATCGGTTTGACCGCCGCCCGCCTCTCTCCCACAACTCCCACTACTCCATATTAATGGTGTGCCCGAGCGGCCGCACCCCCCATGCTCGCTACGCACACACAATCCTCTCTCTCCGCTTGCAACCTCGACGCCGCTCTCAGTCCTCAAAGTCGTCAGTGTATGAGGATGCCGCCGAAGCGCCCCATCAGAGGGAGTGGCGACGCCGGGGCTACTAAAGCACCAGAGCACAGCGTGAAGATGGAGACAGAGGTTGCTGTCACTGCCGGCGAGTTATCGTTGCACCCTGACGTCGTCGAGGGCGTGGAGCTTCCACAGCCGGAGGTGGACCACTCCCGCGACGACTCCGACGACCACTCCGGCGACGACTCCGACGACGACGGACAGCTGGTTAGTCATCTATACCCATTTATGTGTCAAATAGATCATAGAGTTTCTCTGGTTACTCATGCCTCCCCCTTTTTGGAATAGAAATCATGTGGTTATGTTCTCCCAATCCATGAAATCTGAGTAAGTTTCGTTAGATCCATGTAGTGTATTGATTGTTTGAATGGTACAGGTGATAAGTGATTAGTTGTTTCATCTGTGCAAATGATTTCTGCTAGTAATCCAACTAGGGTTAATGTTCGTGCTAATACTTCCTAGCCAGGACTTGATCTTTGATTTTGAATGACCTACATATGTTTGTGCCATTATTTTCTTCAAGATTGGTTTGTACATAAACGACTGTGCTTAAAAATCGAACCATAATCTTTGAATATGTATAAATAAATAGCCATAAATTCCTAATCCTACTTCACGGCATGTAATTAGTGATTTGATGCCAAATTTGTTTTACTATATGTATAGGTGCTGTCTGATGATGTGGACAGCTAGGATGAAGATGCCCAGAGGAGGTACAAGAGGCGAATCCTGAGGGAGCTTTATGCGGGAAAGCATAACAGGCATATTAGGACCTGGAACGACGGCTATGGATGCCCATTTTGCAACCACAAGATTAATGACGCGTATCTAAGTGTTCTTGCGCATGCAAGAGGATGGGAGTTGGCTCCTTCAAGCAGAAGTATTCTAGCAGGGTGGCGCACGATGTGTACGCCGAGTACCTGGAGAAGCTTCAGGATCGTGCCGGCCACATGTGAGATGAGATGTGGGATGGATCGAACTATGTACGCTAGAGTATGCTTAATGACGGTTGAACTATGTACTTATGGTTGGACTATGCTTACGTACGTGTACGCTTATTATCTATGTCTGAGTATGTTAAATATTTCGCCAAATTTTGGTAAAAATTACAACGGGGGACCAATAAACCAGGACGGAGGCAGTACGTCGATCGAACACGGATCCCAAAATTGGAACCGTGTGCAATGACTATCATTTTGCCTGCTGCGTCAATCACACACGGTTTGCTCTAGCAAACTGTCGCCCCCAAAATTCTTTGTGGGGCAGAAAACCCTCACCACCCAATTCAAAAAAGAAAAAGAAAACCCTCACCATCCCCACGTCACAACAACCGTCACCCCGCCCGCCACCCCCTCGGCCCCTCCGGTACGTTCCCCATTCACACCTGCACAAGCTCCTCCGCGTTTATGCCATGGCACCGCCTATCGCGGCGGTAAACACTTAGCTCGACACCGGCCGCCGCCGCCAGGCTGCCGGCAAAGCCCACCGCATTTCGCCACTTCCGCTTGCCGCCACCAATCGCCATCGACTTTCTCGATGCTGCTCGCGATCGACCCAGCTCCGCTCGGTTGGGGAATCTGCCGTACTGAGGGTTCTTTCTCATGGACGACAAGGTAACTAATTTAACGAGATATTATCTCATCTCTTATCCCAGTTCATCTGCCTCCTTTAATCATCCGGTGGAAATAGCCATGAATTCATTTTTATTTGAGCTGATATGAGGGTCTTCTTTCATTCATAGAATGTACAATGCGCCGATACATCAGGACTTGGCAACCGCTGCCAGAGATTCCATCTCATCGTACCAGATAACTTGAGGACGCGCGCGGTATGTTCAATCTTATCCTAAATCGGTTGGCACGGCCTACTTTCCTGAACATATTCTAAATATTGCTACATTTGGATAAAAGGTGCCACATGCACCATATACGTCAAAGGGGATTTCCCCCCTCTTCTTTCTGTATTAGGCAAATTAATGATGTATTGTTATTTCGATTACTCTCATATTTCCATGACATCATGTTTACCCTATCTGTTTAATTATAGACTTTTGTCCTTCGATTTCAACTGCTGTACAGTTCTTTCAATTTGGGCCCATATTTGCATGTTACCATATTTTCTTTAACAACCCTACCATTTTCTGCAGGACATCCCTCGCTATTGTAGCGACCCGACCTCAAACGGTCAAATCTCTGTCCTTCAGTGTCATCCCTGGATCGGTAATGCTGACACACACAGTACTCGAAGGATTTATAATAGAGTAGCAATCACACACTTATTACATCGAATGTCTTAAAAGAGAACTTATTACAATAAATATGGCTTAAGGCCATCTAATACGATAACAGCGGAAGGCTTGTAAGATAAAGTGAGTCCATCAACTCCAACGGCATAGCTGAGCTGCACGGCAACGACCTAGCAAACCTTACTCCTCGTCTGAAAAGTCTGCAACATGATACGTTGCAGCCCGAAAATGGGTCAGCACATGGAATATGCTTGCAATGTAACATAGTAGAGCAATGAATAGAGTAATGCTATCACTATATGCAAATATGGCAGGTGGAGGTTCTATGGTTATAAGGTTTTTGCGAAAAGCCAATTCTAACTATCATGGTAGTTGAAACATCATTGAGAAGGTTCCTCCAGCTCAATCCCAATTAAAGTAATTCATTAACCCAATAAATTAAATTAAAGTGATGAGATACAATAGGATAATCCAAGTACTAGATACTCAAGATGTCCATAACCGGGGACACGGCTAACCATGATTAGATTGTACACTCTACAGAGGTTTGCGCACTTTCCCCCACAAGACTCGATCTCCTTCGTTGGATTTCTCGCACTACATGATGTTTGAGGAACGGATGACCGAGACACAGTCTTTCGGAAGCATTAACTCTTTGCTCTGGGTGGACAGTTACACATACTTTCCCTCTACATCTGCTAGCCCACCACTAAAAGAGGTCACACAACTTACTCAAACTATGCCAGAGCCCATAATGGCTTGTGGCTGCACACGGAAGTTTCTAGCATGAATAATCTTAAGATCCCTTTGAGCCTGGGTGGCAGACCGTAGGAAAATCACATGGGTACTCCGTGATATCCTAGGACAACACTGGATTCTCCAGGTGCGCAAACAAGCAATCCACCCAGATGTGTATTAAAGTTGCCACCTTAAGTTGAACCCTTAATTAACAATCTCACATCTATCATGGATACACTCGAACCCAATGCACGTCTACGGGCATAGCATAGCAATATAAGCATAACGTAGAAGTAACTCCCAAGGTTTGATAACAAAACAAGGCAATAGGTTCTACCTCATCAACTACTTCCCAACCCCACAATTTACTCACATCCTAATCATGCAGTGTTTGAGGACTGGAACTAATGCATAAAAACTGGGTATGAAAAGAGTATGATCAATGTGTTACTTGCCTTCCTGACGATCCGCAAAACCTAGGGACTCGTAGTAGCACGCTTCGCACTCCGGGAATTCTATCGCAAACAAACAATATCATACATAAGAAATCAATCAAAAATGCATGGGTAAAACTCAAATAATAAGATCTAACCAGAAAGTTCAAATTAAGAACTCCGGTTTGCAAAAAGAATCAAATCAAACGGAGCAACGAAACTCAAACTGCGAAAGAAACAAGATCCGATTACTAATCTGAATTAAAGTCAAATTTTACAGTACCAAAATCTTGTTCAAGTTGGTTAAACATAAAGAGGGTTTCGAGACGAAGATCTAGGCGCTTGAATCGCCTGATTCTGATAAACGAGCGAAAAGATAAACTAAAACGAAAATCGGATCAGAAATCGCGATTGAAAATAATCGCGAAAAACCCGAGAAAAAGAAAAACGGACGAACAAGCTAACGAACGAACGTTCGTTGTCTGTGACTAACGGGCGAAAACCGTTCGTTAAAACGAACGTCCGGTCGAACGTCCGCTAAATAAACTAACCCGAGAAAACCGACGAACCGATCTAAAAAAACGTAACTAGGGTTTTAAAAAAACCAATGGTTTTTACTAAACCCAAAAAAAACGAACGACGAGATTTGCGAACTCCGGCGCGGCTCCGGCGGCTTCCAGTGAGCGGGGCGGCGGCGCGGGCGATGGAGGGGTGGCGCGGGTGGTGCGGCGGCTCGGCGG
>NC_057811.1:165917516-166003133 GCF_018294505.1 Triticum aestivum | reverse complement strand
GGCGGCGCTAGGCAGCTCGGCGGCGGCTGCTGCTGCAGCGGGCTGCGGTGGCGGGGTGGGGTGGCGAAGTGGGGGCGGGGGTGGTGGCTTTCAAGGAGGGAAGGGCGGCGGCAGCTTGCGGGAGGGGGTGGTGGCGGCGTGTCCGGGACGGACACGTCCTCGCGGCGGCGGAGGCGCTGCTCGGGAGTCCTCTCCCGAGCCGGTGCGGGGAGGCGCGCGACTGGGCCTCGGCCCAGTACGGTCCGGCGGGAATTTTTTTTAACCGCCAAAATAAAATCCTAGAAAAAATAAATAAAAAATCTGAAAAATACCAAAACAAATATTCACCGTCTAAATAAAATATGTAGAACAGGGTGAACATTTTCTTGGCCTAAAATGCAATTTTGAAAAATGCACCTTTTTTCCAATTCAAATAAAATTCCAATAAAAACCCAATAAAAATATTAATCTGATTTTTAATATTTTCCTCCAATATTTCATTTATTTTGGAGAAGTCATATTATCTCCTCTCTTATATTTTTTTTATGAAATATTTTGGAGAGAAAATAAATAAACCAAAGTGATCCTTGTTTCGATATTTGATAAAAGTCAAATATGAAAAACATTAAATCCCCAACTCTCTCTGGAGGGTCCTTGAGTTGCTTAGAATTTCGAGGATTTGCGTAACGAAATGCAACAAAAATATGATATGCATGAATGACCTATGTATAACATTCCAAATTGAAAATTTGGGATGTTACAAACCTACCCCCCTTAAGATGAATCTCGCCCTCGAGATTCGGGTTGGCTAGAAAATAGGTGTGGGTGGTCTTTGCGAAGATTATCCTCTCATTCCCAGGTGGCTTCATCCTCGGTATGGTGGCTCGACTGAACTTTGCAAAACTTGATAACCTTACTACGAGTAACTCGGCTGGCAAACTCAAGAATTTTGACTGGTTTTTCTTCATAGGTCAAATCACTGTCCAACTGAATTGCCTCCAGGGGTACTGTATCTCTCAGTGGTATATCAGCCATCTTAGCATGACACTTCTTCAACTGGGAAACGTGAAACACATCATGAACTCCTGACAGTCCTTCGGGTAACTCCAACTTGTAGGCAATATCTCCCATGTGTTCCAATACACGGTATGGTCCCACTAATCTCGGGGCTAACTTTCCCTTAACTCCAAAACGTTTAACACCTCGGAAGGGTGAAACTCGCAGATACGCTCTGTTTTCGATTTCATAGACTACCTCCTTGCGTTTTGAATCTGCATAACTCTTCTGCCTTGACCGAGCTACCTTCAGTCTATCTCAAATCAATTTAACCTTCTCTTCAGATTCCTTAATCAAGTCCGGTCCAAACAACTGGCGGTCTCCAACTTCATCCCACATCAACGGTGTTCGGCATCTTCTCCCATACAAGGCTTCGAACGGTGCCATCTTCAAACTGGCCTGGTAACTGTTGTTGTATGAGAACTCTGCGTAGGGCAAGTTGTCATCCCAATTAGATCCGTAGTCTAGTGCACAAGCTCTCAACATGTCCTCCAGAATCTGATTGACTCTCTCGGTCTGTCCATCTGTCTGCGGATGAAAAATTGTACTGAACTCCAGTCTGGTACCCAAGGTCTGGTGCAACTGATGCCAAAATTTCGAAGTAAATTGCGTTCCTCTATCTGATGCGATGGTCCTCGGAACTCCATGCAGACATATGATCCTGGTCATGTATATCTTGGCCAACTTCGCACTTGTATACGTGGTTTTCACTGGGATAAAGTGAGCCACTTTGGTCAAGCAATCAACTACTACCCATATAGAATCATATCCTGATTTGGTCCTGGGCAGTCTAGTGATAAAATCCATACCAAGCTTATCCCACTTCCATTCGGGTATCGGCATAGGCTGTAGCAATCCTGCTGGCTTCTGATGTTCTGCCTTCACTCTCTGACATACATCACGTACGGCTACATACTCGGCAATATCCTTCTTCATACCAGTCCACCAGAAACACTCCTTCAAATCCAAATACATCTTGGTGTTTCCGGGGTGTATCGAGTATGGCGAGTCATGAGCTTCCTGTAGAATCAACCTTCTGAGCTCCGCATTATTGGGCACATATATACGGTCCTCAAACCATAAGGTGTCGTGCTCATCCTCACGAAATCCTTTGGCTTTCCCTTCACTCATCATCTCTTTTATCTCAGCAATCTCCCTGTCGTCCTTCTGAGCTTCTCGAATCTTTTCCAATAGTGTTGACTGAACCTCCAATGTTGCCACAAAACCTTTAGGAACTATCTCCAATCGAAGTTCCCTGAGATCCTCGGCTAACTCCTTTGGCATCCCTCCGCTTACGATGGTGTTAACATAACTCTTACGGCTCAAAGCGTCTGCTACGACATTGTCCTTTCCTGGATGATAATGCAGCTTCATATCATAATCCTTTATGAGCTCCAACCATCTCCTCTGCCTGAGGTTAAGCTCCTTCTGTGTGAAGATGTACTTCAAACTCTTGTGATCCTTGTATACATCGCAACGGTTTCCAATGAGAAAATGTCTCCAGGTCTGGAGCGCATGCACTACGGCTGCTAACTCCAAATCATGCGTGGCATAATTTAACTCATGCGGTTTCAGTTGTCGTGAGGCATACGAAACAACTCTTCTGTCTTGCATCAGTACTCCTCCAAGTCCTAAGCGTGAAGCATCGCAATACACTTGGAAGTCCTTGCGTATATCCGGCAGAATCAGCACTGGGGTTGTAGTCAAACGTTTCTTCAACTCCTGAAAACTTGCTTCACATTCATCAGTCCAATGGAACTTAGTGTCCTTCTTCAACAATGTCGTCATATGCTTTGCAATCTTAGAGACATTCTCAATAAATCTCCGATAATATCTCGCGTGTCCAAGAAAGCTGTGGATCTCTCCAACTGAGGTGGGTGCCAACCACTCAGTGACTGACTGAATCTTGGTAGGGACCACTGCTATACATGTCCAAGAAATCCAACTCCTGCAACCAAAACTCACATTTGCTGAACTTGGCATACAACTGATGTTCCCTGAGCTTCTCCAGAACCATACGTAGATGCTCCTTGTGCTCCTCTTCATTCTTCGAGTATACCAAGATATCATCAATGAACACCACAACGAACTTATCCAGGAACTCCATGAACACCTTGTTCATAATACTCATGAAATAGGTAGGGGCGTTAGTCAGTCCAAAAGACATGACCGTATACTCATACAGCCCGTACCTTGTGGTGAAAGCTGTCTTAGGTATATCCTTCTCTCGAATCTTCAGCTGGTGATATCCTGATCGCAGATCGATCTTCGAAAACACTTTAGCTCCTGTCAACTGGTCAAATAAATCATTGATCATCGACAGTGGGTACTTGTTCTAGATCGTCACTTCATTCAATGCACGATAATCAACCACCATTCTTAACGATCCATCATTCTTCTCAACCAAGAGCACTGGTGCTCCCCATGGTGATGAACTTCGTCGGATGTAACCTTTCTCCAACAACTCCTTAATCTGCTTCTTGATCTCTTCTAGATCAATTGCGGGCATTCGGTAGGGTCTCTTTGATATTGGCCCGGTGCCTAGCAATAGCTCTATCAAAAACTTGATGTCTCGATCTGGCGGCATGCCTGCAACTCCTCTGGAAAAACATCTGGGTAATCCTTCACTACTGGCACTTCCTCCTGAACAACTCCCGTGAGGGAATTTACTTGGCTCCTCCTAGGCGCATGCCTAGATACATACTTGATCCTTTTTCCCTCCGGGGTGGTGAGCAAAATCGACTTACTCGCGCAATCAATGTTTCCCCCATACATCGATAGCCAATCCATTCCCAGTATCACATCCAATCCTTGTGACTCCAAAATTATCAGGCCTGAGGGGAAAACATGGCTTCCAATGGTCAATGGCATCTGAAAGCATCCTTGGCTTGCCATATACTCCGCTCCTGGTGAACTTACTAACATGGGTGTCCTGAGTACTTTAGTGGGCAGTTTATACTTATCCATCAATCCCCTTGATATGTATGAATGCGATGCACCAGTATAAAAAAGAACGATTGCAGTAGATGACTTAACCAAAACCTTACCGATAACGGCATCAGGCTGCTCCTCAACCTCCTCCACGTGCATGTGGTTCACTTGTCCCCTGTTGAAAGGGTTGGGCTTCTTCCCAGTGCTTCCATTGCCATTCCCATTCTTCGCTTCAGGGCACTCAGTGGCGTAGTGTCCAGTCTTCCCGCACTTGAAACAAGTAATGTGACTTAGGTCCTTCTTGGCGGGTGTGGCTGGGTTAGAGCGGTTTTGATTACTACCTGCTTCGTTCCTGTTTCCATTCTTGGGGCCACTGTGGTTGTGAGAACTCCCTCCATTGTGGGTGTGACCTCCATGGTTATGGACAAGTCCTCCTGAGTTCGGGGTTAAACGAGGCTTCTGCTGAGCTCCTGAGTTGTACCTTCCTTGTCCATACTTCCTTTTGCGGCTCTCAATCTGCTGCTGCTTCCCTTCAATCATAAGAGCCTTGTCTACCAACTCCTGGTAGTTGTTGAATGTTGCCACCATCAACTGCATGCTCATCTCATCATTCAGCCCTTCCATAAACTTCTCCTGCTTTGCGGCATCTGTGGCCACATCATCAGGGGCATAACGAGATAGCTTACTAAACTCATCTACGTACTGAGCCACAGTATGATTTCCTTGGCGTAAGTTGCGAAACTCACGCTTCTTCATGCTCATAGCTCCAGTTAAGACGTGGGCTGTGCGGAATGCTTGCTGAAACTGATCCCAAGTAACATTGGCTATGGGAAATGTGACTGTGTAATTCTCCCACTATGAGGCTGCTGGTTCGTCCAACTGATGTGCGGCAAAATGCGCCTTCTCTGCATCAGTGCAACCAGCGGTGGTCAACTCCCTTCCAATCCGGCGTAGCCAGTCATCCGCAATTATTGGCTCGGTGCTACTGGAAAACACCGGCGGCTGTAACCTCAGAAAATGAGCTAAGTTGTCAACTGGTGGTGGTGGCGGAGGGTTGTTGTTGTTGTTGCCTTGGTTCTGGACTAATATCTGCATGAAGGCATTCTGCTGCTGGATCAACTGGGTGATCTCCGGTGGAAAGACAAATCCGGTGTCACGTCTCGGAGGCATCTGATGGGTTTAGAGGGGAGAGATTAGAATAGAAAAAGAGGTCTAGTGAGAAAACACTACCCATATGCACATGAGACAAACACAATCATACCACTCAATCAATCAAGCAAGGGCATACAAACGGTCTAGAAAATCGTAACAAGTGCTTGGACTACTACTATATACATGGGGGAATACTACTAATCATTTGGGGGTCATCTAGAAATTTTGATCGGTGGAAGACTCCATGATGTCTGCTCCAGCTTCGTCTTCAAAGTCATCATCACTGTCGTCGGGGTCGGAATCGGTGTCGTCGATGATGATGTAGTTCTCCGGACAAGTGGAATCGTCGTCTTCTCCTCCTGGCGCGGGGTCTCCCATGAATACTCCGATCTTCTTTATCAGGTCATCGTTCTTCTCCAATAGTGTTGCGATTTCTTCTTCATATCCATCGCATGTAGACTTGAGTTCCTCTTCAAGCTCGACGATCCTTATCTTTGCCTTCTTCAAATCTATCATGTCTGCGCACATCTGGTTTTCCTGGCGTCGAATGTGCTGGTTTAACTCCTGGATGAAAGCTGCAATGGACATGTCCTTCCTGGTGCTGACTATTTCCCATTGCTCATCTCGGCGCCCACGTATTTGGTAGATGGTGTCCTTGAGGTCCTTGTGGTAAACTTCGCCGATGCATCCCATGGCGATGTGAGCTGCCATGCTCTTTCCTAGACTCCAGGTTGGTGCATCAAAGGAAAACTCTATGGGCTCTGTGACTGGCGTGAACGTCCTTCCTGGAACTTGAAATCGAATCATCTAGCGCTCCTCTTCTGGTAATGTGGCGTTGTAGGTCCCGGTGAAGCTTGGTATTCCGATGTTCAGGTATCTAGTGACTTCATTCAAGTGTCGTCCAAAGGGTGTGTCTTCATCCGGTTGTGCAAACTTGTTCCTCGAATCCGCCATCCTAGAGAGTAGAAAATGGAGAGGAGTCAGAAATGAGTAGAGAAGAGTGACCTATGGCTTAACTTAGTGGTCGTGTCCTACACTCAGCGTGTGCTCTGATACCATCTTGTAGCGACCCGACCTCAAATGGTCAAGTCTCTGTGCTTCAGTGTCATCCCTGGATCGGTAATGCTGACACACACAGTACTCGAAGGATTTATAACAGAGTAGCAATCACACACTTATTACATCGAATGTCTCAAAAGAGAACTTATTACAATAAATATGGCTTAAGGCCATCTAATACGATAACAGCGGAAGGCTTGGAAAATAAAGTGAGTCCATCAACTCCAACGGCATAGCTGAGCTGCACGGCAACGACCTAGCGAACCTTACTCCTCGTCTGAAAAGTCTGCAACATGATACGTTGCAGCCCGAAAACGGGTTAGCACATGGAATATGTTGGCAATGTAACACAGTAGAGCAATGAACAGAGTAATGCTATCACTATATGCAAATATGGCTCGTGGAGGCTCTATGGTTATAAGGTTTTTGCGAAAAGCCAATTTTTCCCTACAACAAAGGAATAAGTTTTATTTTAACTATCATGGTAGTTGAAACATCATTGAGAAGGTTCCTCCAGCTCAATCCCAATTAAAGTAAATTAATCCAACAAATTAAATTAAAGTGATGAGATACAATAGGATAATCCAAGTACTAGATACTCAAGATGTCCATAACCGGGGACACGGCTAACCGTGATTAGATTGTACACTCTGCAGAGGTTTGCACACTTTTCCCCACAAGACTCGATCTCCTCCGTTGGATTTCTCGCACTACATGATGTTTGAGGAACGGATGACCGTGACACGGTCTTTCGGAAGCATTAACTCTTTACTCTGGGTGGACAGTTACACCTACTTTCCCTCTACATCTGCTAGCCCACCACTGAAAGAGGTCACACAACTTACTCAAACTATGCCAGAGCCCATAATGGCTTGTGGCTGCACACGGAAGTTTCTAGCATGACTAATCTTAAGATCCCTTTGAGCCTGGGTGGCGGACCATAGGAAAATCACACAGGTACTCTAGGATATCCTAGGACAACACTGGATTCTCCAGGTGCCCAAACAAGCAATCCACCCAGATGTGTATTAAGGTTGCCACCTTAAGTTGAACCATTAATTAAAAATCTCACATCTGTCATGGATACACTCGAACCCAATCCACGCCTACGAGCATAGCATAGCAATATAAGCATAACGTAGAAGTAACTCCCAAGGTTTTATAACAAAACAAGGCAATAGGTTCTACCTCATCAACTACTTCCCAAACCCACAATTTACTCACATCCTAATCATGGAATGTTTGAGGATTGGAACTAATGCATAAAAACTGGGTATGAAAAGAGTATGATCAATGTGTTACTTGCCTTGCCGACGATCCGCAAAACCTAGGGACTCGTAGTAGCATGCTTCGCACTTTGGGAATTCTATCGCAAACAAACAATAGCATACATGAGCAATCAATCAAATATGCACGGGTAAAACTCAAATAAGAAGATCGAACCAGAAAGTTCAAATTAATAACTCCGGTTTGCAAAAAGAATCAAATCAAACGGAGCAACAAAACTCAAACTGCGAAAGAAACAAGATCCGATTACTAATCTAAACTAAAGTCATATTTTACAGTACCAAAATCTTGTTCAAGTTGGTTAAATAGAAAGAGGGTTTCAAAACGAAGATCTAGGCGCTTGAATTGCCTGATTCTGATAAACGAGCGAAAAGATAAACTAAAACGAAAATCGGATCAGAAATCGCGATCGAATATAATCGCGAAAAAACCGAGAAAAAGAAAAACGGACGAACAGGCTAACGGACGAACGTTCGTTGTCTGTGACTAACGGGCGAAAACTGTTCGTTAAAACGAACGTACGGTCAAACGTCCTCTAAATAAACAAAACCGAGAAAACCGACGAACCGATCTAAAAAAACGTAACTAGGGTCTTTTTTTAAAAACCGACGGTTTTTACCTAAACCGAAAAAACCGAACGGCGAGATTTGCGGACTCCGGCACGGCTCCGGCGAGCGGGGCTGCGGCGCGGGCGACGGCGGGGTGGGGCAGGTGGTGCGGCGGCGAGGAGGGCGGCGCGCGGGGTGGCTCGGCGGCGAGGTGGCGGCGGTGCTAGGCGGCTCGGCGGCGGCGGCTGCGGCTGCGGGCTGCGGTGGCGGGGTGGGGTGGCGAAGTGGGGGTGGGGGTGGTGGCTTTGAAGGAGGGGAGGGCGGCGGTGGCTTGCGGGAGGGGGCGGTGGCTGAGGGAGTCCTGGATTAGGGGGTCCTCGGACAGCCGGACTATGTACTTTAGCCGGACTGTTGGACTATGAAGATACAAGATTGAAGACTTCGTCCCATGTCCGGATGGGACTCTCCTTGGTGTGGAAGGCAAGCTTGGCAAGACGGATATGTAGATCTCCTCCCTTGTAACCGACTCTGTGTAACCCTAGCCCCCTCCGGTGTCTATATAAACCGGAGGGTTTAGTCCGTAGGACAACAACAATCATACCATAGGCTAGCTTCTAGGGTTTAGCCTCTACGATCTCATGGTAGATCAACTCTTGTAATACTCATATCATCAAGATCAATCAAGCAGGAAGTAGGGTATTACCTCCATCGAGAGGGCCCGAACCTGGGTAAACATCGTGTCCCCTGCCTCTTGTTACCATCCGCCTTAGACGCACAGTTCGGGACCCCCTACCCGAGATCAGCCGGTTTTGACACCGACAGTGGCGGCGTGTCCGGGACGGACACCTCCTGGCGGCGGCGGCGCTGCTCGGGAGTCCTCTCCCGAGCCGGTGCGGGGAGGCCCGCGGCTGGGCCTCGGCCCAGTGCGGTCCGGCGGGAATTTTTTTTAAACATATTCCGCCAAAATAAAATCCTAGAAAAAATAAATAAATAAAATCTAAAAAAATACCAAAACAAATTTTCACCGTCTAAATAAAATATTTAGAACAGGGTGAACATTTTCTTGGCCTAAAATGCAATTTTGAAAAATGCACCTTTTTCTAATTCAAATAAAATTCCAATAAAAACCCAATAAAAATATTAATCTAATTTTTAATATTTTTCCTCCAATATTTCATTTATTTTGGAGAAGTCATATTATCTCCTCTCTTATATTTTTTTATGAAATATTTTGGAGAGAAAATAAATAAACCAAAGTGATCCTTGTTTTGATATTTGATAAAAGTCAAATATGAAAAACATGAAATCCCCAACTCTCTCCGAGGGTCCTTGAGTTGCTTAGAATTTCGAGGATTTGCGAAACGAAATGCAACAAAAATATGATATGCATGAATGACCTATGTATAACATTCCAAATTGAAAATTTGGGATGTTACAGCTATGCAACAGATTATTAGTGCACAATTTTTCCCTTTACATACATCAAGGCTGCACGAATGTCATACTGCGCACAAACCATGGATTTGCAATCGTTGCTACTGTAAGACTTGATGAACGTGGTGACTCCTATTTTGGCCCTGGCTTTTGGAATAAAATTGCAAAGTTTTATGTACTGAAAGCTGGCACTAAAATTGCACTGCACATAGAAGGGCCTGGTCATGAGATATATGCTAACTTCCTCGACAAAATCATCTGTCCAGACTTTGTTCGAAGTAAGTTTTTTCTTTTCAATTATCTGCATATGTTGACTTACCCAGCAATGTCAAATGAATTGTGTAGTATTTAAGCAACCAATTGTTATTCCCATATCTTACTATATTCCTACCTAATAACTTCTAGTTACCAACACACTTTTCTATTGCCCTGTTTTAACTAAATATTCCCTGTACTCCCATTTCTATCAGAAGGCGCCGCTGACAAGGAGACTCCGGAGGTGGAGAATGGGGCTGCCAACAAGCGGAGGCAGGGCGAGCTAGAACTGCAAGTGATTCCAGCAGGCCTAGACTTAATCAGTAGCCTCCCCGATGATATGTTGAGAGTCATCATCTCCCTCCTCCCAATCAAATATGGGGCGCGGACAACCCTCCTTTCTCGGCGGTGGCGCCCCCTATGGAACTCCAGCCCTCTCGACCTCATCGACACCCACGAGCTCTACCATGGCTATCGCAAAAGCTTGGATGTGTTCTCCAAGATCCTCGGCAGTCACCTTGGCCCAACCAAAGGCCTTAGAATGGGCAAGTTCCGTTCCAACGGCAAGGACCGAGCCAAGCTTGGCGACTGGTTCCGATCCCCCGCCCTAGATCAGCTCGAGGATGTCACTTTTGATGATGGGCATATGCGGTCGCTGCCAACGTCCGCACTCCGCCTCGCGCCCACGCTGCGCGTCGCCAAGTTCAGGAACTGCCATTTCCTGCCCCTTAATGACGCGCCCGCTCTTATTCTACCACGACTGAAGCACCTCGAGCTCGTCGTCATCTGCCTCTCAAAGGGTGACATGGAGTGCCTGCTCCATGGCTGTACTGCACTCGAGTACCTTCGTCTTCAGGCAATCAATGGGTTGAGTACCTTCCACATCACCTCCCTGACTCTCCGGACTATTTATGTGTGTTGCTAGTGCGGCAGGAAGACATCACAAAAGGTGGACCACAATATGGTCATCTAGGACACACCTGCACTTGAGAGATTACTTGTAGTTGATCAAGAAGGTCCAACAAGAATCAATGTCATTTCTGCGCTGAAATTGACAGTGGTGGGCTACTCGTCTAACAAACACTCCGAACTTGTTATTGGATCCACACCCGTTCAGGTACAACAGCCGCCTTCTACCTCTCCTTCTACAAATTAACATTATTTCTAATTTTGAAGATTTTTGTTCGTTTGTCATTCAGAAAATGATTCCGAGAAGCTTGACCCCGAAACTGCGCACAGTGAAGGTCTCGGCACTAGAATCTATCGGGCCCGACCTGGAGCAAGTTGTCAGTTTCCTGAGATGCTTTCCGCCTGGAGAAGCTATATATTGAGGTGATGTTCCTTTCTTGTTAAATGTTAACCATAAGGGAGTTCAATTTGTGACACCTTTTTCCAAGTTTACAATGACAATGCACTATGATTTCTGAAGGTTCTTTTGGAGGATTTCAGTACATACATGCCCCCCTCCCATATTGGTTGCTTGATCCATATGGTTACAATCAATAAGCATTTCTCCTTTGGATTCATCTGTACTAGTTTTCTTAGGGAACTTTTCATCCACTCCAACCTCTTGTGAAGAAGGCTACATTTTTCTAGAATGTAATCAAATGCCCATGTTAATCATGTCAGATCGAACATGGCATGTTAGTGCATTTTACAAATCCTGCAAACCAAATAGTTAGTCCTGTAGTAACGTTCAAAACTGCATGCAGGCACTAACACGTTTTCTTCTTTTGCAGATAAGATTAGGCCCAGTGGTGGATAATGTGATACAATATAACAATCAGATCGAATGCCTAGATCTGCATCTCTCAGAAATTACTTTGAACTCCTACCGAGGGACCTTACCGGAGATTATATTCACCAGGTTCTTTGTTCTCAGAGCAAGGGTGCTGAAGGAAATGAGGTTTGCCCTACATTTATTTCGCAAAAAAGAATGGTCTGTTGATCAGCGCCGGCGCCTGCGGCAGAATGGAGTAGGCTCCAAAAATGCTGAATTTCACTTTGGAACTTCAGATGACAGAGTAATCGGAAGTCATCAGGTCAACCCCATACATGACTTCTCAGTGGCTGACCCCTTTGCAAAAATTGTGAGGTTTCGAAGCCAGACTTAGAAGCGGTGATATTAGTTTGAACCTCTCTGATATCCATGTTCAGCGCATCAGCGCGAGCGTTTGCAGCTAATGAGCTGAATTTCATTTCTAATATCAGTTTGGACCTTGTAATCTTCGAATTTGAGCCATATAACTCTGGAATTTGAACCTTGTAACATTTTGAGCTTTTGTGGTACAATCGTTGAAATGGCATCATATGAGACTCGTATATTGCTAGCACTATTTTGACCTTAATATGCAATGGTCTTAGATTTTATTAACCATTCTCAAGTCAGTTTACCTTGTCAATCTCACAGCACACGATCTGTATAGCTAACTCGACTGCGATCTTCGACATTATTGCACACAGTTGGTTTCTTCCACCGTGTGCACTGTGGAGCGCAAAATTAATTATCGCACTCGAGTGTCCACGCCTGGAGTGCAGTGTTGTCAAGCATGCACTGGATTCTGGAGTCCTTCGCTATGAACGTCGTGACAAGACGTGACGATTACAGGTCGGCCGGCCCCCATTTATTACAGCGGCCATTTAACCTACCCTTGTGTCTCTTCAACCTTTCGATCGTGCCCCACCATTGCAAGAAGCACACCCACCACAAGAAATTCTTCGAGGGTATCCTGCGCGGCTCCAATGGTGCTCCGAGCGGCTGCCGACGACGAGCAGCAGTTCACCATGCGTGTCGTGGTGGACACCCAGAGAAGTTTCATGGACCTCTTGGTGGTGTACACCAACGACCCGGTCTGGGCGGAGCACTCCATCCACATTATAGAGCTGTTGCTTGCCGAGGAGAAGTACAAGGTGGTCGGGTTCAACCTCGAGTACACCCGCGCTCGTGCCGGGTCTCGTCCCAAGGTCGCCATCGCCCAGATGTGCGTGCGCCACCACGTCCCCGTCTACCACTACTGCCTGGACACAAGGCCTTGCGAGCATTTCGCCAGGTTTGTCAACAACCCCAACTACATGTTCGCTACGGTGGACATCACCAACGATGTAAAGGCGCTCAAGAGTTTGGGTATTGCCTGCTAGAATCTTGTCGACATCCAGGGCCAATACAAGATTTGGGGCAGCAAGGAGCATGAGAAGGACTCACTGGTTCACCTCGCAGAGGCCATCATCGACCCCTACTACAGAGACATGAAGGATTCGTGCAACAAGGACAAGCGTGCCTGGCACTCGGCCTGGATGGAGAAACTCGAGAAAGCTCACGTCGTGTACGCGGCCAAGGAGGCGTACACGAGCTACGACATGTACCGGCGGATCGTTGAATGAGGAAGTCTCTCCTTCCCCAAAACAGCCAGGGATCCAGCCGGAAGCACAGCAACGGCAAGCGTCGTCGCAACAATAAGTAGATGATTAGATCCTCATTTCTCCTACTTTAGTATGCAAGTAATTGCTTACTTTGGTGTGTGCAAATGTTATGTGTGTAGTCACTTGTGTAATTGTATGCTTAATTTGGTTATGCAATGTTGTATTTTTAAGTATATATATGTTGATGCTCTGTAGACAAAGCGTAGATGGTGTGCGGACAAAGAAAATCACATCGCACACGGACTAAACAATGGAACCCGTCGGTGATGTTTTCATCAATCACTCACAATTGTATACCAGCAATCGTTTGCTCACAACACACACGACTTGTTAGCAGTAATCGCCTGTGTTCTTATCGTTCTTCGCACACGTTTCTGATTACAGACCTGTTTGCCTCGTATCACACACATCTTGTTCATTTGAACTGTTTCTGTTCTCCTGTCTCAACACAAACAGTTCGTCCGAGTGAACAGCATGCCGTATATCGCACACACCTTGAATCTTGCTGACCATTTCTTTTTTGTGCCTAACCACAAACAGTTCATCCGAGTGAACTATATGCTATACATCGCACACACCTTCATCTGGCTGCCCGTTTCTTTTGTTCCTCATCATCGCAAACGGTTAATTGAGCTGAATCGTATGCCCTACATCACACACGCAACTAAGATCTAAACCGTGTTTGATGCATCCTCCATCACAAATGGTTTGCATCATTTCTGGCGGTTTTCATACAGCACCGTTTGCGATTATTGCATCGCACACAGTTTCTCGAAGGGTCTCTGATCGTAGTGTCGCGTTAGCAGCATCCTGCAGTAGTGTGAGAAAGGTGGCATAGAAGCTAGTCCACTTCGTTTCACAGAATAAGGGTTAGAGTAAGCATATGAATAAGCATAGAAATTCTTTGAGGACTTATGAACATAATGATTTGAAGAATAATGCACATATTCGTAGCCCTTAGGCTTTCCCTGCGAAACAGAAGTGTTAGCACGATGATGTTCATATGAGGATTTTGATCCATATGAGGAATTTGATCCACGTGAGGAATTCGGTCCATAAGAGGACTTGGATCCATATGAAGACTTCGGTCCATATGAAAATTTGATCCGGGGTTCCTTTTCTTCACAGGTGGTGTCATGATGACATTCACCTGAAGACTTTCAAGGCACCTTTTGGGAACCCAGATTTTCTTCATAGGGGGACCATTCCTACAGTTAGTGCCAACATATCTAGCAAATACTTCACCATTCTGTTTTTTGAACAGTTTATAGTTGGAGTGAAATGACTCATCAGATGAATACGAAGATTCACAAGTAAAGCCAGATAAAGTGGATGGATCTACGGGAGGTCCCTTTTAGCAACCCATGAGGTTTTGGGATACTGCTCAGGTTTCCAATAGGTCCCATCAGCATTGAGTTTCCTCTCAAAGGTAATACCCTCTTTCCTAGGGTTCCTGTTGAGGATATGCTTTTTAAGCACATCACAAAGAGCCTGATGCCCTTTGAGGCTTTTGTACATGCCTGTCACATACAATTCCTTCAACCCTGCATTGTCAGTGATACTTTTGGCATCCTCAGATGAGGAATTTGTGGCCACAGAGATAGTTGAAGAATTTGCAGCAATAGAAGCATTTGAACTTTCAGGTGAAGAATTAGCAGATTCACGTTCAATGCATTTCAAACATGGTGGAATGAATTCATCCTGAGTGGAACTGATCTGTTGAACAAGCAATGAATCATGTTCCTTTTGAAGATCTTCATAACTCACCCTTAGCTTCTCAAGATCTTGCTTTCCTTGAAGAAATTCATATGAAAGCTTCTCATGACCGGCTAAGAGAGCGTTATGATGACTTTGAAGGTTTTCAAACTTACACTGAAGTCTCTGAATATTATCAGTTTGAGTTTGATCAATTTCTTCACCCAACAGGTCATCGCTTTTGTCTAGCATATTTTGAACCTTTTCAAAAGCCTTCGGTTGTTTGACATCAATCTTAGTAAGTTTAGAATAACTAGGCTTGAGGTTTTCATCAGATTCATCCTCACTTGATCAGAGGAGGGATATTTGAGTACCTTGGCACCTTTTGCCATGAAGCAATAGATGGGAGCGTAGTCATCATCGTAGTCGTCAGTAGTGTTGGGGAAGTCATTTTCCTCGGAGTTGAAGATGGACTTGCTGACGAAAGCAGTAGCGAGGGCTAGGCTCGCCACACCAGAGTCTGACTCCTCAGATGCCTCCTCTTCCTCATTTTCCTCAGATTCAGCTTCAGAGTCCATTTCCTTGCCAATGAATGCCCGAGCCATTTTGGAGTTGCTCTTCTTGTGAGATGAAGACTTGAAAGATTTTATGAGGACTTTGAAGATTTATTCTTCTTCTTTGAGTCATCAGAACTGTAATCGTTGTATTTCTTATTCTTTGATTCCTTCTCTCACTGAGGACAATCAGTAATGTAGTGACCAGGTTTCTTGCATTTGTGGCAAGTTCTCTTCTTGTAGTCATGGGATGAGGAATCTGATTTCAAGTCATCACCTCTTGAGGATTTACCAAAGCGACCACGCCCTGAGAACTTCTGGAATTTCCTCACGAGCATTGCTAGCTCCTAACTCAGATCTCCAGGATCACCAAGGCTGCTACCAGAATCCTCTCCTTCAGATTCAGAGACTGCCTTGGCCTTCAGTGCGTGTGATCTGCCATAGCTCGGTCCATAGAGATCTCTCTTCTCAGGAAGTTGAAACTCATGAGTATTTAGCCTCTCGAGGATATCAGCAGGATCAAGTGACTTGTAGTCTCCACGTTCTTGAATCATCAGTGCAAGAGTGTCAAATGAGGAATCAATTGATCTCAGCAATTTCTTCACCACCTCATGGTCGGTGATGTTAGTGGCACCAAGTCCTTGAAGCTCATTTGAGATGTCAGTGAGGCGATCGAAGGTTCGCTAAACATTTTCATTGTCGAGTCTTTTGAAGCGGTTGAAGAGATTGCGAAGAACGTCAACCTGAGAGTCACGTTGTGTTGAGACTCCTTTGTTGACCTTGGACAGCCTATCCAAGATAAGCTTAGCTGTCTCCAAAGCACTCACTCTGCCATACTGCCCTTTGCTCAGATGGCCACATATGATATTCTTCGCTTGAGAGTCGAGTTGCTTGAATCTCTTCACATCAGCAGCGTTAATTGTAGGAGTGACGGAGGGAACTCCATTTTCCACAACTTACCAGAGATCGTTGTCAATTGCCTCAAGATGCATTCGCATCTTATTCTTCCAGTAGGGGTAGTCCGTCCCATCGAAGGTAGGACAACCAGCCAAGACCTTGATCATGCCTGCAATCGACATAACTAACACTCCAGGTGGTTAGACCAAAATCACACAAAACAAGGGAGTACCTCGCTCTGATACCAATTGAAAGTGCGTTATATCGACTAGAGGGGGGTGAATAGACGATTTTTACAAATTCGTCACTCAGGAATTTCAAGGTGAGGAAATTCCTAAGCAACGAGCTACTTAGTAGAGGAATAAGTACTCAGATGCATGCATAACAGAACAGAAGAACAGTCATCATGATGAAATGAAAACAAGCATAGAGTACAAGTAGCGTGTAACTAGGATAAGCAGGCTGAAGACAAACTGACTGAAGAAATAGGATTGAAGAAATTGAGAAATTCTTCAGTCAAAGTCTTCAAATAGTAACGATCAAGTACTTCAACACAAGAATGAGGAAATGAAAGGGTTGAGGAAATAGAACCAGAGGCTTGGTGAAGACGATGATTTGGTAGACCAGTTCCAACTGCTGTGATAGTCATACATCTCGTTGGAGTGGCTAGGTATTTAAACCTGAGGACACACAGTCCCGGACACATAGTCCTCACCGTATTCTCCTTGAGCTAAGATCACACATACCTCACCCAATCACTCGTGGTAAGTCTTCAGGTGACTTCCAAACCTTCACAGACTTGGTCACTTGGCGATCCACAATTTCCTCTTGGATGCTCTAGACCATGACACCTAACCGTCTGGAGGATGCACAGTCCTCAAAGGTAACAAGCATCGGTTCCACATAGGAACAATCTCTTCAGTGATGCTCAATCACTTTAGGTTTGTAGGTGTTTGGGTTTGGGTTTTTCTCACTTGATGATTTACGCTCAAAGTCCTCGGAGGATGGGATGCTCTCAATGACAAGTGTCAGTTTCTCTCGGAGGAGCCAACCAACTAGTGGTTGTAGGGGGCGGCTATTTATATAGGGAGCAGCCGACATGATAAGACATAAATGCCCTTCAATGATATGACCGTTAGGTGTGTAGATATTTCGGGACAGCTGGTGCGTAGCACAGCAACGGTCAGATATTTGAGTATCAAATTACTCAGGGCTATCATGTTCCTCACTTGTAGGCAATCCGCACTGGCGAATTCCTAACTCCTCTGTCAGAACAAATTCCTCAGAGACCAGAAGATCTTTGTCTCTGTCACTGAAGAAATTGACTGAACTGTATGAGATTTCCAATGGCTTCACTTGAAAGGATTGGGTAGGTGTAGGATTTTGAGTTGAGCATCACTCAGAAACTTTTCCTTAGTTTTACCTCGACCCCCTTTAATAGTACGGTGTTTCCTATGACTCAAGAAAGAGAATTTAAACTACGAAAACAAAAGTCTTCACGCTTCATAATCCTCGCATGAATATCAAGTCTTCATGGTAACACCAATTTCTTCACTTTCAAAGTCTTCAGAAAACCAAAGTCTTCAGCTGAAGACATTCATTTCTAGGGGTCGACTTTCATCGTAAATATCAAACTCCTCATAGACTTATAGACCTGTGTACACTCACAAACTCATTAGTCCCTTAACCTATATGTCTTCAATACAACAAAATCACTAAGGGACATTAGACGCACTTACACTTGTAGTCACTTCAGTTCTTTTTCTGCGTTTTTCTAGTGGCCACAATAACCTATTCTTATAACTAGGCCACAATAACCATGGCAACACACGGACTGTTGTTACCATGGTCTTGCTACCTGCTGTAGTGACCATGGCCCTCCTACGGGCCGTACAATCCATGGGCCTTCTACGGGCCGTAGGATCCATGGGCCTTCTACGGGCAGTCTAATCTATGGGCCTTCTACGGGCCATATAATCGTTTCGCCAAACATGGGCTGTACTATTCCTGGACCAATAATGGGTCGTAAACGGGCTAGAGTGGAAATCGTCTGTTTTATGGCCCGACCATAACGGGCCGTTAATCGGCCATATTTGATGACGCTACGAAAACAGCCCAACGGGTTAACGGGCCACAAACAGGCCGACTGTAACCACTGGCTAAATTTGGCCCACAAGCGGAACATGCCAGTAACAGACCATAAGTAACCGAATTCTGGAAATGAGCTCAAGAATAAATGGGCCCTTAGAAGGTTGAAAGTTAACACGGGCTGGAAAAGGCCGATGGAATGATGGGCCGTTAATGGGTATAAAGTGATACACTGTTCATTATGGGCGAGTTTCATCTCGGGCCTTTAATGGGCCCAGAGTTACAAAGGGCCTCCTATGGGCCGAAAGACGTCATGGGCCATACATGGGCCGGAAGTCACAACGGCCTGGAATCATATTGGACGGCCCAGATGATGCTATTGGGCCAAATTCGGGTAGGCCGTAAAGGACCGTGAGTTAGCGGGTTGTAAATGGGCTATATGCGAACATGCTGTCAACAGGCTTTCCGTGGGCCGGCCCGCTACCTTTTGACCAAGTCAAACGGGCCGGCCTTTTTCACTGGAATTGGCCTCTGTTGGGCCATGCCACGTGTCGACGTATCATAGGCTCCTTCGGTCCAATGAGTGGATGACATCTGTCCCAACGGTGAGCCGACACGTGGCTCCTTTGGCCATTGAGAATTTTACACGTGGAAAATAGCCATTGGTCCGGGTTGTTAACGGGTTGTCGGATCCAAACCGAAACCCAATAGCTTAACGGCGACCAGTTATGGTGGATGCCACGTGTCAGTTACCCTTGACGAAAGCAATTCTATGACGCGCGATTTATCATCATGGAAGTGGACACTTCCGTGATGATAATTTTGGTAATGTCATGGAACACTTCTACGACATCACAGGTATGACTATCTTGATTCTGTCATAAAATCGTCCTGCCTCTTCGACGCGTACTATACACTCCTACCGTGACACAACCCAAAAAGAAATCTCATTTGTTGGTCAAATTAACCTCTCTCATTGGGTCAAAGTGATGGAGGACAACCTCGTAGGCCCGGGGACGGAAGCATCGCATGCGAGTGACTGTCCTATATGACGCATAGTATATTCGATGGGTACTATATATACTCCTACTGTGCGTAACAAAAACCAAAAAAATGACTATCTTTGTTGGTCAAATTAACCTCTCTCACTGCAGGTCATAGTGCTGGACGACGACCTCGAGGGCCCACAAAGAGAGTCACACATGAGTGAGTGTCCTAGGAACACCGCGTGCATGTGGCCCGAAGATGCATGCCAAACTTTTTCTGCAGCGAACATGCGACCAAAGGAGTTTATTGTAAAAAACTGAAAAAATATAGATAACGTTTTTCCATTTTTATACATTGATTGATTTCCCAGGGATTTAATGTGCAAAAATCAACAGAGCTACATGAGACCCGTAATAGTGCACCAAAAGGGATTGGAAAATCATATGTGTACGTCTCCCTGGGTGCATGTTTAGTCCCCATGCAAGAAATTTCTAACATTGAGAATCTTGATTTTAAAATCTAGGAAATCCAAAACTAAGTTGACATTCATGAAACTTATCGTGGTGTCGTATGGACACCAATAGACTGTGATATTATAATTTTTTTTCAAATTTGAGATAAGTTTTGATATAATCTCCTTACAGGCAGGAAATTATCAATAATTAGCAACCAATATCGCAAACAGACTCTTTATTTGAACCATTTGTGTTAGACCAACAATGTACGTGTCGCGCTTCGGTTAAGCAATAAAGCGGCATAATTAATTATCAAAAAGGAAAAAAATCAATATAATACGTGTCGCCACGCGTCCAGTGTGCCGTACGAGCATGCGTGGGTTGACGAGACGCATGCTAGCAGTCCGCCGCGCAGGCAGACCAAGAGGCCGAGCCATGCGCGTGTTTGCTACACAGTGTCACCAGGGGGCATGCTAGTAGCTGTGTGAAATGACGGTAGGCATGCGAGCAGTTCACTACGCAGGCTCACCGGGAGGCGAGTCGGCCCTTTGACCTCCGCCCACCTCGCTCCTATTATTCCATATTAATGGCGCGCCCGATCCGCTGGTCATAATAGGCGGCCGCAACCCCCATCCATAGTCGTCACCGCCACATGGAGTGTATTAGGATGTTGCCGAAGCGCACCATTGGAGGGAGTGGCGATGCCGAGGCTGGTGAAGCACCCGCGCAACGCATGAAGCTGGGCACAGAGGTTGCTGTCGCATCCGATGAGGTCTCGCGCGGGCAGCAGCGTGACCTTGACTTTGTCGTCATCGTCGTGCCTCCCCAGCCGGAGCCGGAGGTCCACGGCTACTCTGACAACGGCTCCGACGGAAAACTGGTTAGCCCCCCCCCCCCCCCCCCCGCGCGCGCCTTCTTTTTTCCGGAATAGAAATCATATGGCTATGTTCACCCAGTCCATGAAATTAGAGTAAGATTTGTTAGATCCCTGTAGTGTATTCATTGTTCGAATGGTATCTATGGTTAGTGATTAATTATTTGTTCTGTACAAATGATTTTTTGCTAATAACCCGACTAGGGTTAGCGTTCGTGCTAATAATTTGTAGCCAGATCTTGAGAAATGATTTTGAATGTCCTACATATATGTTTGTGCCTTTTTTTCTTCCAGATTTTGAAAATTGATTTTGAATGTCCTACATGTATGTTTCTGCCAATTTTTCAGATTGGCATGTACACAGATGAGGCTCCGGCCAGCGGCGCCGCCGGCTGTAGACCTACACCCGGCAGCGCTGGCAGAAGCGACCATGCCCCTGGATCTGAGGAACCCGTAGAATATCGGGTGGACCGCATCGGTGATCTCCCGGACGCCATCCTTGGGGAGATCATCTTACTTATGCCCACCAAGGATGGCTGCCGCACATAGGTCCTCGCATCTCGATGGCGCACTCTGTGGCGCACCGCGCCTCTTAATCTTTACTGTCGCCGGCTATCTGTCATTCATGATTTTGAACTCCACGGAGCCATCATCTCCTCCCACCAGGGCTTCGTTCAACGGCTATGCATCCTGGCATGTTGCCTGCTGCACATACCCTGCGTGGTGGACGCATGGCTGACATCTCGTCAATTTGAAAAACACCAGCATCTTGAGTTCTACCATTATTATGCAAATAGCTTCCCACCAATTGTTGTAGATGTGCCCTCACTACCGATGTCCATCTCATGGTTTTCCTCCTCTCTCCACACCACCACCTTGGCCCGGTGCCATCTAGCAAACAATCTGGTACAAATGCTTCGACTCCCACTGCTAAAAAACTCGCGCTTGTGGTGGTCGATCTATCAAAGGCCTCACTGCACAACAGCATCCACTCCTGCTGCCCTGCCCTGGAGCGCTTGCTGCTTGTTTTTGGAAAAGAAATCCGCATTCGTTGTCTCCAAATACTACAAAAAAAGACACATCCATGACATGGGCCGAATGAAATTTTTTTGTCATGCTTATGACACTTCTATGACGATAATTGTGACAAAAGCACGTATCATCATAGATGTGGTGGGCTCCTACTTCTATGACAAAAAATCATGATAGAAAATGGACTTCTCGTCCTGGGCAGGCCAGGGACGCACCTGCATGACATTCTTTGGCCGTCCATGACGAAAAAATCGTGGTAGAAGCGAGGGCGAGGAAAATATCGGGGAGTTCCTGGTTACGGTGGGTGGTCGGGGCCGAGCGATCCACGGAGGTTTGCGCGTTTCTCTCATACACGTATGCATGTGTGTGCGAGGCGTTGGGCTCTAACTGAACCCGAGCGAGGCGTTCGCTTACTGAACCCGAGCGATTGCACTAGCTACATTACCGAACCCGAGCGATCGATCCCTGGCTGTTAACTGGACCCGAGTGATTCCTTCGCTACGGCTGGTAACTGAAGCCGATCGGACATGCTGCCTCTTGATGAACAGTGACCATTGTTGGGGGTTGGATGAACAGTTCCTGGTGGGCTTGGATGAACAGGACCCCGTGGTGGTAGTAGTAGGCCGTTGCCACTGGATGAACAGGACCCCGATCGAGAGGAGGCCGCCAAACCCGAGCCGGTTGGGGTGGATGAACAGGACCCCGTGGAGGGCTGGTTGAACAGTACCCAGTGGAGGCGACCCCGTGGATGAACAATAGCTGTGGAGGCAGGAGGAAGTCGACGTGGATGAACAGTAGCAGGTGGAGGCTGGAGGAAATCGACGGTGGATGAACAGTAGCCCGTAGAGGCTAGAGCGAGGCAGTAGACGGTGGATGAACAGTAGCCCTTGGAATCCTGTTTTGCGGTACACCCCACCCCTCCCGATGAACAGGACCCCATTTCGACCATAGGCGCTCCAACACAAGTCTGTTTCCTCCATTTTGCAGTACGCCACAACCCTCCCGATGAACAGGACCTAGTTTCGACCGTAAGCGCTCCAACACAAGTCTGTTTCCTCTGTTTTGCGGTACGACACACCCCTCCCGATCAACAACACCCTGTTTTGACTGTAGGATCACGAACACAAGTCTGTTCCTCCGTACTGCGGTACGCCAGACCCCGATTCGGCTGTTCCGTCCAAGCCAGTTGGCTCCCAATGAACACGACGTCCAGTCTGTTGCCTCCCGATGAACAGGACGTTGTTTCTCCATTCCGACCCAGCCGGTTGGCTACCGATGAATAGGACACCATTGGTGTCGTCCATAGCCTCTCGATGTACACGAGCCCCGGCCATACGTATGCGTGAGTAGGCGTTCGAGACCCCGCCCGTATGTATGTACGTGGCCGTATTTTTTGGCATGTGGCTACACGTACGTGTACATGGTTTAGAAGGGACTGCCTGAACTGCTACGTCGGGGGATCTACTACTACACGTGTTGCTGCTTGCTCGGCCACGGTTCATCGATGCAGAGAGACCGATCGACAAGTATGTACTTACACGTTCGCGACAACACTACATACGCTTAGACCGGGTGGGGCCCAGCTGTCAGGGAGCATAAGGACGCACTTCCTTGCATGCGAAGGTATAGTTGGTGGGTCCCAGCTATCATGGGAAAGAATCATTTTTTTGCCCGTAATATGGACGCACTTGCTTGCGTGCGAAGATGTAGTTGGTGGGTCCATCTGTCAGCCTCACCGCATAGAGTCCTCTTATGATGGTTGTCGTTCGTTGACCATGCCGTGCGAACAGCACCCAGGCGGTGGACGACATCGAGGCCTAGGAAGGGAACTATGCGGAGCCAGGGAAGACGAGGCAGGTGGATGCCCACGCGGAGGGGAGTATGAGGGTTCACTAGTTCGGCTGCGGTGTGAGGCTACCGTCGCCGGAGAATAACATGAGGTGTTGGTGAGTAGAGGAATGGCCTGGACGGCGATGGGAGTAGGGTGGGCCGGTGAGTCCTGCGAGGCAGCACAGCCGGCCACGGGAGGCGGTAGCAGGCGGTGGTTTGGGCGGATGAAGCAAGAATATCCGAGATTGAAGAAGCATGAGATCCATTGCATGGACATCCAAAAGCCACTGCTGCTAGAATCGTGTGTTGACTGTAAGTTGACAAAACCTTGCGTACGCGTCAACTTACTAGGCCCACAAGTGTGTGGCAGAGAACATATAGCCCATTTGCGATTTGTAATAATATACATCCCATTTTTTGAATTCTGATGGAATTTACAACAGCCCATTTACAATTTGTTAAAATTACAGCTCATTTTGTAGCCAAGATAACGATTAATAATTTCAACCAACCACTCAAAACAAAATTCAATAAAAATTTCCACATTTTGATGGGATCCGAAATGTTTTTATTCCAATATTTCGAGTTAGATTAAATATAGTTTCAAAATAAATTTGTATTATGTAACAATCCAACGACATATTGCGCGCGCAACAAGTAATGAAATTAAAATTTTCAAAATCCAAAATGATTTTTTTAACTAATTATGTGTTTGGTGCATTTTTTATAGTTACAGCCCAATTTTTATAATTACATTACATTTATTATTTCTTAAAGCCCATTTTCTTGTTAAGCCTAATGCATCCCTCCTAGGAAAGATTTGCAGCCCAGCGGGGCAGAGAATAACAAGTTGACCTGGGCTGGGTATTCCTCAAAAAAACTATAGCTGGGCTAGCCATTTTCACCTTGAAAAAAGTTAATATCTGGGCTGGATATTTGGTCGACATAAAATAATAGCCTGGGCTAGACGGGCCATAGCCCGCCCAGTTGGTACCCTGCTCATCTGAATAACAACAAAAGCATCCCTCAAGAAAAACTCTCCTCGCACCTCAAAAACACAAATACTGCTCAAGTTGCTGGGTTCCAGCTGTCGGCCGCTCCTTGTGCAATTCTCTCATTTATTGACTATACAGGTTGACAATGGTGTGGGACCGTGATGTCAGGAAACCAGCAGGAAGCAAAAAAAGTATAGTTCTATATATATAATAAGGAGGCACTTGCGTACGTGGGGCTATGGCCCTGGTGGGTCCCCAGTGTCATCCTCTCCAAGTTAAGTCATCTCCTGATTCCTCATGTTCGTTGAGCATGTTAACAACGTGAGACGGCGGTGCCATGGCGAGCGCAACAACTCGAAGGACGGCAGAGAGGGCCTCGCGGGCCCTACGGATGGCCTGGTACAGCGCCCGCTGCTCATTCAGGAAGCCAGGATCATAGGGCCACCTGTCCACGACGGCATTGTCGTTCGCTTGTTCGCCGACGATTCGTATTTCCGCAAGCCGGTGCTCGTTGAGGAGACGACGGTTGCAACACAAGTCCTCCTGCACTGGTAGCTCTTCCGCCATTAGGTCGTCGAAGTGCGGCCGCACCTGCTCTATGGTGAACACGGCATGGATCGGCTTGGGCGGTGGCGCCGGCTCCTGGTCGGTCCGTCATTTGATTGTCATCGCTGAGATCGGCGAGCTCGCTGGCGAGCTAGCATGTCCAGCTGCTGGACCGGACTGCTGCCAAGCACGAGTCTGACCGCCCTGGCCCACCTAGACCCCCTCCCTCGCCCGCGCGCGCTTTCTGCCCGAAACAGTCAACACCGCCCGCGCCGATTCCTGGGGCAGGCGATTGCTCTGCGTTCAAACGACACAAGTGTCGTCCGTCCGTCCATGTAAACTGCTGCACCGGCCAGAGCCGTAGTCATCCGCCTTTGTTCCCTTTCTCTTGTCCACACCACTCCCACCATGGCTTCCTCGTGCTCCGATGCTCTTCGGGACGGGCGGACGACAAACCAGAAGGAGATGGCAGGCATTGCTCCGACAGGCAGCCATTGCTTCGACAGGCAGATAGAGGACGACGACGTCCCAATGGAGAACGTGGTAGTCGATGATCCGACGCCAACCCCCTCCACCGCATCATCCTCGCCGGTGCATTGCACCAAGACCATCGGCGAGGCCCGTGCCCAATACATGGACATGGTGAGGCAAAAGCGTGAGGAGCAGTTCCGGGAGGCGCAATTTACGCCGCCTACAACCACCATGTCCTCCAGGAGCACCTACAAGCGGAGGAGCAGATCGCCGCGGAGCAGGTGGAGCAGGAGGCGCTGCAAGAGTCATACCTCTCCACCCGCGAGAGTCGCCTCACACGCTGGCGGTACCGCATGCGGGTGGCGGAGGTTGCATCCACCTACAAAGAGGGCGATGAAGTGGGCGAGGCGTTGTTTGGTGAGACCGACGACGAGGCTGAGGAAAATATCGGCTCCGCGAAGGCCCCGCCGCGCCGGCACTAAGGTGGAGGACTTCGCCGACTTCGGCGAGGCCCTGCTCCGCCGAGGCCCTGCCCCGCCAACAACGAGGCAGAGGACATCGCCGGCTCCGTCGAGGCCCCGCCCTGCCGGCAACGAGGGGAGGGGGGTTTCCCCCGCTCCGCCGAGGTGCCGCCCCGCCGGCAACGAGGTAGAGGACATCGTCGGCTGCGTCGAGGCCTCGCCCCGCTGCCAACGAGGCCGCGTCACACAGAAAACAAGGAAGAGTAGAACACGGTAGGTCACCGCCGCTCGGGTCCAAGTAAGGCCACCGGTGCTACCCTCCGGTTGAAGCCAAGATTGGAGGGTTAAACATTGACGGCCGATTAGCTTCTTGGCGGCGGCGTGGAGTCGGAGAGCTGAGCAGGAGAAGAGCTTCTGTTCGGCTCAGCCAGATATGGGAAATGGGCGCCGGAGATCATAGATTAGATTAATCAATTATACCTCCGGTGCACCCCTTTTTAGTTGAAGAATGTATGAAATGTAATGAAATCCGGCATGTTTATATGAAATCCGACCATGTATGAATGAATTTAGTTTGATTAGTTTGAATTCTTGTATCATTGGCATTGGATGACCATGCAAAACAATACGTACTAGCATTATTCTCAGGACGCACGGTGATCACCTCGTTTGCAGCAGTGTCGGAGTACTAAAGGAGGGGCACTCCTTTGTACCCCTTTACTTGTGCGCGGACAGTCAAAGCCGCGCCCACGGCCACACTTAGCAGGGCAGAGGAGGGAAGCCGGTGAGAAGCCAAAGCACAAGACGGCCAAGGCAACGCCAAGACCAGGAACACAAGAGGGCAAGGAGGCGAGGTAGACTCCCTGAGCAAGGTTCTTGCCGAGGCAGCCTCCGCAGCCCCGGCAAGGGCCTTGCTGGGGCAGCCTGCCCGATGCCAACAGAGCGAGCCACCCTTGAGCCCACGGGTTCCAACCCAACCAACTACGTTGGGACCAGGGCTCTGGAGGAACCTCCGTGGTGGCATGCAGATCTTTGTCAAGACCATAGATATATGAGATCAGATGAGGATCAGAATACGACAACCCTCGGCGGGATCCTAGCCGAGGAGATCCACAAGACCCCCGGCAAGCGTCTTGCCGGGGATGACTGCGACACCATGGCAAGACCCTTGCCAGGCCCACGACAAGGCCCTTGCCGACAACGCCAGCAGGGCCACTGCCAGGCCCGCACCAGCCAAGGCTCCACCACCATTCGCATGCAGCTGCCAGCCCAACCAGCAGGGCAGGCACCTGCGTGGCAACATGCGGCTTCCAGACCAGCTCAGCAAGCACCTGCGTGGTGGCATGCAGATCTTCGTGAAGACCCTGCCACCGCGCCACCTCAGCAACCTGCCTGCCTACATGGCACCGCACGCATTGCTGGCTTGGGCGCGTGTCGAAGAGCAACGGAGCGGCGAAGGACGGGACGAGCCTCGTTCCCGTCCCCGATAAAGCTAATGGACACCTAAGTAGCGCATTTAATGCGCTTTGTCCCGTAATGCTGGGAGATAAGCTCGCGCACTGTACGCCTTTCCACCTCCTGTGTGCCACTGTGGCAACCCCTTTTCGACTATAAAAGGAGGCAGGTGGCATACTGGAGGGGGACTCGGCTTTTGGGAACTACGCAGCCACAGTAGCTAGTTCGGAAAGCTCAAGAACACTCAATACATCCACCAAAGCAGGACTAGGGCTTTACGCATCCTCGCGGCCTGAACCTGGGTAAACGATCCTTGTGCTGGCTCCTAGACCTGCTCTTCTGACAACCCCGCGCCCGCCGACCGTAGAAGGGATTCCAGTGATCCCATAGGTGTCGTTCCCACCGACATCTTTGGCGCGCCAGGTAGGGGGCGCAGTTGCGAGAATCTGGTCTAGCAGTTAGCCTTTCAGCTCTTCGTGGCCATGGCTTCCAAAGAAGAAGACGGCCAAGAGAACGACGCCGCCTGCAAGTACGTAGGACACCGACGGCGACAGGAAAGCTAAGGCATGCCAAACTTCAAATATTTCCTTTTTGTATAAGGTTATTCCCCTCGGAGATCTCGTTCTTTGTATCGAAAACCTGCACGCAAAGGGGGCCCTCCTATGATTGGCAACGCCCTTGTTCTGTTTCGAGTCCGCTCAACAGCTCAAGCGGCCGCGTCGAGAGTGGCAGGGTAGCCTTCCGCAACCAGCAACTCTCTCAATTCTGACTCGAGTCAAGCTCGACAGTTCGAGCGGCCGCGTTGGGGGCGGCAAGGTGGTTCGGCCGGCAGCAAGCAGCACACCCGGCAGGCCATTGGGGATCCATCCTCAAGACGCCGCCCTGGGTTTACGCGCCGACAAGCCTACCCGGTTAACGTAGGGTGGACGTACAAAGGAAAATCAAACAGGGAAATAACATGCATTGTATCAAAAGTACTGCAGAGTTATATCACATCAATTGTTGCTGAGGTTCTAACTAAAGATAGAAATTGTCTTGGCCATGAACCTGCAGCGACGATAAGAAGCGGGGTGCCTAGTCCCGGTGCTGGCCCTCTACCCTCTAGATTTTATCGACGCCGCTGATGACGGGCTCGATCCGCTCCTTGAGCGGCGCGAGGTCCACGCCCTCCGGCAAGCTCTCCAGCGCAGCGTCGAAGTCGAGTTTGGGATTCCAGTATGCCACCTTGGTGAGAACCTTGGTCATGGCACCCCGGCAAAGCCTCCGGGCCTCATTGGCCAGGAATGTCGCCCTGGTGGAACGGAAGTGCTCCAAGGCTCCAAGAACACCCTCGAAGAATAGGGTCAGCCTGGCGTTGGAGGTCGTGGTGCGATCTGGGCGTACCTCACATTTGGCATACCCATGGTGGCCAGCTGCATGGTGATCCTACCGGCGACGTCCTCGAGGCGGCTGATCCAGCGATTCTCGCCATCCACGAAATCCTTGTGGTTGGCGGCTTCGTTCTTCCGCTGTAGCTTCTCGGCCTCTAGATCCTTGGCCAGGGTCTCCTCCCGAGCCCTGGCCTCTGAGAGCATCTCCTCAAGGCCCTCCAGCTTCAGCTTCAGGTCTTTGATGGATTTGTTGGCCTCGGAGAGCTCCCCGGCCTTGCTGACGGCCGCGCCTTGCGCCTCCGTCAGGGCGCCGTTGAGCATGTCCTTCTCCTTGGACAGCTTCAGGGCCTGGTCCATCAGCTTGTCCCGCTCCACCTCCAGCTCCTTCACCCTACCGGCGTGAACCAGAGCCTGGGCATCGAGCGCCTCTCTACGCCTCTGCTCCAGCTCTTGGGTCCGCTGCACGACGAGCTTCTCCACCTCCTCATTCATGCCGCGGAGCGTTGCGGCAAGCTTCTCCTCACGCGCGGCAAGGTCCTCCTTCTGGGAGTTCAGCGCGGCCTGGTGCTGAGTCCGAGCGGCCTTGGCTGCGGCGGCCAAGCCCTCCGCCGTCCTCATGGGCCTTCTCGATGTCGGCCCGCTTCATGGTGAGCTCCACGTCGCGCTTGGCCAGCTCACCCTGGGTGACCTTCAGCTCCTCACAAGCTTGTCGGAACCAAGTCTGCGTCTCGGCGACGCGCACCTTGAGGTCCGCCTCCGCCTTGTCCACCATTGCCATCCTGGATTTGGCCTTGTCTAGGCGGGCGCGGTGGAGCGCCTGGAGCTTCCGTAAATTGGCGCCCATGGCCCGGAGAAGCCGCTCCTCTTGAGAACCGTCGCCACCCGTGCTCGGCTCATCAACAACCTCGAGCCCGGCGGCAGCAAGCACCTCCTCGTCGAACACCTCTCCCTCGACGGGCCCCCTGGAGCTCGACACCCCTGGAAGGTGGATGAAAAGGTCGTCACCCACCCTTAGATACCTGCCGGAGCCAGAGGCGGTGGATGAGGAAGGCTGGTCATCAACCACCTCCTCGTCGGCAGCGGCCTTGCCGGCCTCCCCGGCAGGCCCCTTGCCGGCCTCCTCGGCAGTCGCCTTGCCGGGCTCCCCGGCAGGCCCCTTGGCGGCGTCCTCAGCAGCGCCCTTGGCGGTCTCCTCGGCAGCAATCTTCTCGGCCTCCGCCGCGGCATCCTTGGCGACATCCTCGATGACAGTGTCGATGTCCTCTGGGTCCACCGAGGGGAAATCTAGATACCGAGAAGGGGATGAGGCGAGGCCCAGATCAAGATTCAGAGAGAACATAAAAAAGAACAGGGGCGGAAGGCGAGTAACTTACCCGTGCCGGGCTGGGAAGCAGAGGTCCCCTCCTCGCCAACATTTGGCGCCGAGGCCAAGCCACCAGCGCCCGAGTTCGCCTCCTCCTCCTCCTCCGTGTGCATGGGCTCGGTGCTTGGCGCCCTTGCCGGGGACGCCCCTCGGGGCGGCGTGGTCGATGGGGGCGGCGTGTTGGGGGTAGCCCTCTATGGCTCCTCCTGCTGTTGTCCTCCTCCTGCAACCACATCAAGGTCAGCGCCGAAGGACCGTACCACCAACACACGTCGACGAGGGGTGAGTGATGAGCTTACGCTGGGGGCTGTGCCGGGGGCTGCTATCCGGGCTGGTCAACACCACCAGCGGTGTGCCGGAAGTGCCGGCCGGGGGCTGGCCGCTTGCCAAAGCCCTGGCCCTCTTCACCCTCTGGGCCAGTGTCTCCGCATCCCAGCGAAGAAGAAGAACATGTCAAGACAAGCGGCAGAGATTGAGGAGACGGAGATGACAAAAAGAAGCAAGATACTTACTCGTCCTCCACCTCCTCCTCTGATGCCTTCCTCTTCGTCCTTGGGTTGAGGGACCCAAAGTCGAAGAAGACCTCCGCGTTGAAATCTGCCGGAGGAGGGGAAGCCGATGGAGTTCGAGGGCGCTTGGACGAAGAAGAGGCAGCTGCCTTCTTCGTCGCCATCGCGGCCTTCACCGATTTCTTCGCAGCCGCGGCCCTCGTTTGGCGCGCGGACGCCTCCTGGGCTTGCCGAGGTTGTACGACCCTGCCGGGCCAAACCGGCTCGCCAGAGGTGGTCCATCGCAGGACTCGCCCACTCCCCGTGGCCGGAGGGTCGACGGCCTCGGCCTCCTCCGACAACGACTCGTCGACCACATCTTCGACGAGAGGGGCCCCGATGCCGGCGCTGCTGGCCTCCCCAGCGGCCTCCGCCCACTGGGCGAGCTCCTTCTCCTCCGCTTCCGCCACGGCCTTGTCCTCCACACCGCCGGCCTCCTTGGCGAGCTCCGCCTCCACCGCCCTGGCGGCGATGTAGTCCAGCTCCGCCTGGGTGGTGTCTTGGACGAGCCGCGGCTCGGCGGTGACGTGATGACCCACAAGTATATGGGATCTATCGTAGTCCTTTCGATAAGTAAGAGTGTCGAACCCAACGAGGAGCAGAAGGAAATGATAAGCGGTTTTCAGCAAGGTATTCTCTGCACGTACTGAAATAAGTGGTAACAGATAGTTTTGTGAGAGGATAATTTGTAACGAGCAACAAGTAACAAAAGTAAATAAAGTGCAGCAAGATGGCCCAATCCTTTTTGTAGCAAAGGACAAGCCTGGACAAACTCTTATATAGAGAAAAGCGCTCCCGAGGACACATGGGAATTATTGTCAAGCTAGTTTTCATCACGTTCATATGATTCGCGTTCGGTACTTTGATAATTTGATATGTGGGTGGACTGGTGCTTGGGTGTTGTTCTTACTTGAACAAGCATCCCACTTATGATTAACCCCTATTGCAAGCATCCGCAACTACAACAAAAGTATTAAGGTAAACCTAACCATAGCATGAAACATATCGATCCAAATCAGCCCCTTACGAAGCAACGCGTAAACTAGGGTTTAACCTTCTATCACTCTAGCAACCCATCATCTACTTATTACTTCCCAATGCCTTCCTCTAGGCCCAAATAATGGTGAAGTGTTATGTAGTCGACTTTCACATAACACCACTAGAGGCTAGACAACATACATCTCATCAAAATATCGAACGAATACCAAATTCACATGACTACTAATAGCAAGACTTCTCCCATGTCCTCAGGAACAAACGTAACTACTCACAAAGCATATTCATGTTCATAATCAGAGGGGTATTAATATGCATATAGGATCTGAACATATGATCTTCCACCAAATAAACCAACTAGCATCTACTACAAGGAGTAATCAACACTACTAGCAACCTACTAGTACCAATCCCGGACTTGGAGACAAGAATAGGATACAAAAGATGAACTAGGGTTTTGAGAGGAGATGGTGCTGGGGAAGATGTTAATGGAGATTGCCCTCTCCCGATGAGAGGAGCGTTGGTGATGATGATGGCGATGATTTCCCCCTCCCGGAGGGAAGTGTCCCCGGCAGAACAGCTCTGCCGGAGCCCTAGATTGGTTCCGCCAAGGTTCCACCTCGTGGCGGCGGAGTCTCGTCCCGAAAGGTTGCTTATGATTTTTTCCTCGACGAAAGACTTCATATAGCAAAAGATCGCCACCGGAGAGCCAACAGGGGGCCCACGAGGCAGGGGGCGCGCCCTGGGGGTAGGGCGCCCCCCACCCTCATGGGCAGGTGGTGGCCCCCCTGACGTATTTCTTCTGCTCAGTATTTTTTATTATTTCCAAAAATAACTTTCGTGGAGTTTCAGGACTTTTGGAGTTGTGCAGAATAGGTCTCTAATATTTGCTCCTTTTCCAGCCCAGAATTCCAGCTGCCGGCATTCTCCCTCCTTATGTAAACCTTGTAAAATAAGAGAGAATAGGCATAAGTATTGTGACATAACGTGTAATATCAGCCCATAATGCAATAAATATCGATATAAAAGCATGATGCAAAATGGACGTATCAACTCCCCCAAGCATAGACCTCGCTTGTCCTCAAGCGGAAGCCGATAATGATAAATATGTCCACATGTTTAGAGGTAGAGGTGTCGATAAAATAAAATACGGACATGAGGGCATCATGATTATTTTCATAACAACAACATATATGGATATTGTCATATGATTTCTTATGCTCAAGTAATAATCCATTCACAATGCGAAAGTATGAATCAGAAACTTTATTGAGAACTAACAAACTATAATCTCAGTCATTGAAGCAATTGCAATTTATCATAACATCAGAAAGAGTCTATGTCAGAGCTTTATAGCAAGTCCACATACTCAACTATCATTTAGTCTTTCATAATTGCTAACACTCACGCAATACTTGTGGTTATGGAGTTTTGATCGGACACAGAGAAAGATAGGGGCTTATAGTTTCGCCTCCCAACCTTTTACGTCAGGGGTAATGTCAACAATAATAGTTCATGCTAACTTACATCCAGTAAGATATATCTATCAGGATCTTTCCAACATACTGTGCTTGCCAAAGGATAAAATATAAAAAGGAAAGGTGAAGATCACCATGACTCTTGCATAAGGTAGAAGATAATAGTAACAGATAGGCCCTTCGCAGAGGGAAGCAGAGGTTGCCATGCGCGTTCAGGGTTGGATGCACAAAATCTTAATGCGAAAGAACGTCACTTTATATTGCCACTTGTGATATGAACCTTTATTATGCAGTCCGTTGCTTTTATTTCTTCCACATCACAAGATTGTATAAAGCTTATTTCCCCCACACCAATCAATCATACATATTTAGAGAGCAATTTTTATTGCTTGCACCGACGACAACTTACTTGAAGGATCTTACTCAATCCATAGGTACATATGGTGGACTCTCATGGCAAAACTGGTTTAAGGGTTTTTGGAAGCACAAGTAGTATCTCTACTTGGTGCAAAGAATTTGGCTAGCATGAGGGGAAAGGCAAGCCCAACATGTTGGATGATCCATGACAATATACTTTATCTCAGATATAAGAAAACATAACCCATTACGTTGTCTTCCTTGTCCAACATCAACTCTTTAGCATGTCATATTTTAATGAGTGCTCCCAATCATAAAAGATGTCAAGATAGTATATTTATATGTGAAACCTCTCTTTCTTTATTACTTCCTATTAATTGCAACGATGACCAAAGCTATGTTTGCCAACTCTCAACAACTTTTAATCATCATACTCTTTCTATGTGAAGTCATTACTCTCAATAAGATCAATATGATCTCTTTGTTTCTTTTTATTCTTTTTCTCTTTTCTTTTATTCACTCAAGATCATGGCAAAATAATCAAGCCCTTGACTCAACACTAATCTTTATTATATAGCTCCCGGACTCGATTACATAGAGAGATCATAAAGCAAAACTCAAAACTAGATCATGCCATAAACTTTATTCTACTAGATCAAGATACTACTAAGAGGATCGAACTAAGAAAAACGATAAAGATAGGAGTGTGATGGTGATACGATACCGGGGCACCTCCCCCAAGCTTGGCAGTTGCCAAGGGGAGTGCCCATACCCATGTGATTATATCTCCTTCTTTGTTGGTGAAGAAGGTGGCGGTGTTGTTGATGATGTGGGCTTGTTGTCCATCTTCCAAGGCATAGGCTCACCATCATAGAAGGATGATCGAATCTCCGGGATCCTCAAATCTGCAGCCAAACTCATCCTTTTGAATCTATATTCATACTCACAGTTTTGGTTTTGCAGGTCATAGATTTGGGCTTGAAGGTGCTCGATCTTCTCATGAAGCTTGAAGATGGTCTCCCTGATGTTGTTGGCATCCCACTTGTGGTTGTTGGTGAACTCCGCGATCATCATGTGGTTGGAATTGAGTCCACGTTCCACCATCCCCTGGCACTTGAAAACTTGTTGCTTCATTGCTTCGAGCCTCGTCTCCACGCTTCTGGTCCCCTTCGGTCCCTCAACATCGCGGATGTGCAGAAACCCATCACGCATCTCAATGGTTTGAGGGTGTCGCAGCACCTCCGTGAGGTAAGGGTTGATGACCTTCTCGAAGAACTTGTCTTTGGGGGCACTTGGAGACGTCATGATAATCTAGATCTGTCAGAAAAACAGCTCGAAACAAGAACAGAGGATATTTGCATGATACAGGGGTCAAAACCTTCGGGAGAATATATAATGAATTTTTACCGACCAAAATACGTATCGTGCAAGAAAACGGAGTCCGAAGAGCACACGAGGTGCCCACGAGGTAAGGGGGCGCGCCCAGTAGGGTAGGGCGCGCCCTCCACCCTCGTGGAGCCCTCGTGTCCTTCCCGGACTGCTTCTTATTTTTCTATTTTCCTAAATATTACAAAACGGAGAAATATTGCCTTAAAAACTGTTTTGGAGTCGGTTTACTTACCGTACCACATACCTATTCCTTTTTGGAGTCTGAAACATTCCGGAAAGTGTCCCTTATGTATTCCTCCGGGGTTACGGTTTCAATAACATTAGTTTCAACATTTATGGGATTACCTGAGATATAGTGTTTAATTCTTTGACCGTTCACCACCTTCGGATTTGTGCCTTCGAAGTTGTTGATTTTTATGGCACCGGAACGATAGACCTCCTCGATAACGTAAGGGCCTTCCCATTTAGAGAGAAGTTTTCCTGCAAAAAATCTTAAACAAGAGTTGTATAGCAATACATAATCACCTACATTAAACTCACGCTTTTGTATCCTTTTGTCATGCCATATTTTAACTTTTTCTTTAAACAATTTGGCATTTTCATAAGCTTGGGTTCTCCATTCATCAAGTAAGCTAATGTCAAATAACCTCTTCTCACCGGCAAGTTTGAAATCATAGTTGAGCTCTTAATAGCCCAATATGCCTTATGTTCTAGTTCGAGAGGTAAGTGACATGCTTTTCCATAAACCATTTTATACGGAGACATACCCATAGGATTTTTATATGCAGTTCTATAGGCCCATAATGCATCATCAATTTTCTTGGACCAATTCTTTCTAGATCTATTAACAGTCTTTTGCAAAATTAATTTGAGCTCTCTATTACTAAGTTCTACTTGACCACTAGACTGCGGGTGATATGGAGATGCAATTCTATGGTTGACATCATACTTAGCAAGCATTTTATGAAAAGCACCATGAATAAAGTGTGAACCACCATTAGTCATTAAATATCTAGGGACTCCAAACCTCGGAAAAATAACTTCCTTAAGCATCTTAATAGAGGTGTTATGATCAGCACTACTAGTTGGAATAGCTTCTACCCACTTAGGAACGTAATCAACAGCAACTAAAATATGTGTATACCCATTGGAGGAAGGAAACGGTCCCATATAATCAAAGCCCCAAACATCAAATGGTTCAATAACAAGTGAATAGTTCATAGGCATTTCTTGACCTCTACTAATATTACCAATTCTTTGACATTCATCACAAGACAAGACAAACTTACGCGCATCTTTGAAGAGAGTAGGCCAATAAAAACCGGATTGCAATACCTTATGTGCAGTTCTATCTCCAGCGTGGTGTCCTCCATAAGCCTCAGAGTGACACTTGCGTAAGATCTCTTCCTATTCATTCTCAGGTACACAACATCTAATAACACCATCTACTCCTTCTTTATAAAGGTGTGGGTCATCCCAGAAGTAATGCCTTAAATCATAGAAAAACTTATTCTTTTGCTGGTATGTGAAACTAGGTGGTATAAATTTAGCAACAATGTAATTAGCATAATCACCATACCATGGAGCAGTACGAGAAGCATTTATGACAGCTAATTGTTCATCGGGAAAGCTATCATCAATAGGTAGTGGGTCATCAAGAACATTCTCTAACCTAGACAAGTTGTCTGCAATGGGGTTCTCAGCTCCCTTTCTATCAACAATATGCAAATCAAATTCTTGTAGCAAGAGAACCCATCTAATAAGTCTAGGTTTAGCATCTTTCTTTCCATAAGATATTTAATAGCAGCATGATCTGTGTGAATAGTTACTTTAGAATCAACAATATAAGGTCTGAACTTATCACAAGCAAATACGACTGCTAAGAATTCTTTTTCAGTAGTAGCATAATTTCTCTGAGCATTATCTAGTGTTTTACTAGCATATTGAATAACATTTAATTTCTTATCAACTCTTTGACCTAGAACAGCACCTACAGCATAATCACTAGCATCACACATAATTTCAAAGGGTAAATTCCAATCAGGTGGCTGAACAATAGGTGCAGAGATCAATGCTTTCTTAAGTATTTCAAATGCTTCTACACAATCATCATCAAAGACAAATGGTATATCTTTTTGTAATAAATTAGTCAGAGGACGAGAAATTTTTGAGAAGTCCTTAATGAACTTCCTATAAAATCCGGGGTGACCAAGGAAACTTCTTATACCTTTGATGTCCTTGGGACATGGCATCTTTTCAATAGCATCAACCTTGGCTTTATGAACTTCAATACCTCTTTCAGAGACTTTATGCCCCAAGACAATACCTTCATTAACCATAAAGTGGCACTTTTCCCAATTCAAGACAAGATTAGTTTCTTCACATCTCTGCAAAACTCGATCAAGGTTGCTCAAGCAATCATCAAAAGAGGATCCATAGACGGAAAAGTCGTCCATGAAAACCTCACAAATCTTTTCACAAAAGTCAGAGAATATAGCCATCATGCATCCTTGAAAGGTAGCAGGTGCATTACATAAACCAAAAGGCATACGTCTATAAGCAAAAGTACCAAAAGGGCAAGTAAAAGTAGTCTTTGATTGATCATTGGCTGACACAGGTATTTGAGAGAAACCAGAATAACCATCTAGAAAGCAAAAATGTGTATGTTTGGATAATCTTTCTAGCATTTGATCAATAAAAGGTAAGGGGTAACGATCTTTCTTAGTAGCCTTATTTAATTTGCGGAAATCAATTACCATCCTATAACCTGTAATAATTCTTTGCGGAATCAATTCATCTTTATCATTAGGAACGGCGGTAATACCTCCCTTCTTAGGGACACAATGGACAGGACTTACCCACTGACTATCAGCAACAGGATAAATTATAACTGCCTCAAGAAGCTTTAGTATTTCTTTTCTTACCACTTCTTTCATCTTAGGATTCAGCCGTCGTTGATGATCACGAACTGGTTTGGCATCTTCTTACAAATTTATTTTATGTTGACATAGAGTGGGACTAATGCCCTTAAAATCATCAAGTGTATATCCAATAGCAGCACGGTGCTTCTTCAGAGTTTTCAATAATCTCTCTTCATGCTCTAAAAGGTTAGCACTAATAATAACAGGAAATATCTTCTTTTCATCAAGATAAGCATATTTAAGAGTATCAGGCAACGGTTTAAGCTCAAACACGGGATCACCCTTGGGTGGAGGAGGATCCCCTAGGATTTCAACAGGCAAATTGTGTTTCAGGATAGGTTCCTGTTTAAAGAATACTTCATCTATTTCCCTTCTTTCATTCATAAACATATCATTTTCATGGTCTAGCAAATATTGTTCTAAAGGATCACTAGGAGGTACGGCAATAGAAGCAAGACCAATAATTTCATCCTTACTAGGTAATTCCTCTTCACGGTGTTGTCTACTAAATTTAGAGAAATTAAACTCATGAGACAATCACCCAAGCCAATAGTAACAACATTCTTTTCGCAGTCTATCCTAGCATTAACTGTGTTCAAGAAGGGTCTACCAAAAATCATGGGACAAAAGCTATCTTGTGGGGAACCAAGAACAAGAAAATCAGCAGGATATTTAGTTTTCCCACACAAGACTTCAACATCTCTAACAATTCCAATGGGTGATTTTGTATCTGTATTAGCAAGTTTGATGGTAACATCAATACCTTCTATCTCAGCAGGTGCAATTTCATGCATAATTTCTTTGTATAAGTCATGAGGTATAGCACTAGCACTAGCACCCATATCACTTAAGCCATGATAACAATGATATCCTATTTTAACAGAAATAACAGGCATGCCTACCACAGGTCTATGTTTATCTTTAGCACAAGGTTTGGCAATTCTAGCAGTTTCACCGCAAAAATAAATAACATGCCCATCAATATTATCAGCTAAGAGATCTTTAACAATAGCAATATTAGGTTCAACTTTGATTTGCTCAGGAGGTGCATAAGTTCTAATATTGCTTTTATGAACCACAGTTGAAGCTTTAGCATGATCCTTTATCCTAACAGGGAAAGGTGGTTTATCAACATAAGAAGTAGGAACAACATGATCATTATAAGTGATAGCCTTTTCTTCAACTTTAATGGGTGCAGCTACTTTTACTTCTATGGGAGGATGATATTTAAACCACTTCTCCTTGGGGAGATCAACATAAGTAGCGAAAGATTCACAGAAAGAAGCTACTATCTCAGAGTCAAGTCCATATTTAGTGCTAAATTTAAGGAAAACATCGGTATCCATAAAAGATTTAACGCAATCGAACTTAGGTGTCATACCTGACTCCTTACCTTCGTCGAGATCCCAATATTCAGAGTTGCGTTTAATTCTATCCAATAAATTCCATTTGAATTCAATAGTCTTCATCATAAAAGAGCCAGCACAAGAAGTATCGAGCATGGTGCGATTGTTATCAGAAAGCCGAGCATAAAAACTTTGAATAATATTTCTCTTGAGAGCTCATGATTGGGGCATGAATATAAAATTGATTTAAGCCTCCCCCAAGATTGAGCGATGCTTTCTCCTTCGCGAGGCCAAAAATTATATATATAATTGCGATCACGATGAACAAGATGCATAGGATAAAACTTCTGATGAAATTCCAATTTCAATCGTTTGTAGTTCCATGACCGCGTATCATCACATAGCCTATACCATGTCGATGCATCTCCCTTCAAAGATAAAGGGAAGACCTTCTTCTTAATAACATCACCGAGTATACCTGCAAGCTTAAATAATCCACAAACTTCATCCACATAGATTAGGTGCTCATCAGGATTCTTTCTTCCATATCCTGCAAAAGGATTAGCTAGCAGTTTTTCTAACATACCCGAAGGAACTTCAAAGGGAACATTTTCATTTTCAGTAGGTTCAGTAGGTTGAGGAGTGATGTCTACTACACAACCTTCTTCTTGTAGACGTTGTTGGGCCTCCAAGTGCAGAGGTTTGTAGGACAGTAGCAAATTTCCCTCAAGTGGATGACCTAAGGTTTATCAATCCGTGGGAGGCGTAGGATGAAGATGGTCTCTCTCAAACAACCCTGCAACCAAATAACAAAGAGTCTCTTGTGTCCCCAACACACCCAATACAATGGTAAATTGTATAGGTGCACTAGTTCAGCGCAGAGATGGTGATACAAGTGCAATATGGATGGTAGATATAGGTTTTTGTAAACTGAAAATATAAAAACAGCAAGGTAACTAATGATAAAAGTGAGCACAAACGGTATTGCAATGCGTTGAAACAAGGCCTAGGGTTCATACTTTCACTAGTGCAAGTTCTCTCAACAATAATAACATAATTGGATCATATAACTATCCCTCAACATGCAACAAAGAGTCACTCCAAAGTCACTAATAGCGGAGAACAAACGAAGAGATTATGGTAGGGTACGAAACCACCTCAAAGTTATTCTTTCCTATCAACCCATTGGGCTATTCCTATAAGTGTCACAAACAGCCCTAGAGTTCGTAGTAAAATAACACCTTAAGACACACATCAACCAAAACCCTCATGTCACCTAGATACTCCAATGTCACCTCAAGTATCCGTGGGTATGATTATACGATATGCATCACACAATCTCAGATTCATCTATTCAACCAACACATAGAACCTCAAAGAGTGCCCCAAAGTTTCTACCGGAGAATCAAGACGAAAACGTGTGCCAACCCCTATGCATAGGTTCATGGGCGGAACCCGCAAGTTGATCACCAAAACATACATCAAGTGAATCACGTGATATCCCATTGTCACCACAGATACGCACGGCAAGACATACATCAAGTGTTCTCAAATCATTAAAGACTCAATCCGATAAGATTACTTCAAAGGGAAAACTCAATCCATTACAAGAGAGTAGAGGGGGAGAAGCAACATAAGATCCAACTATAATAGCAAAGCTCGCGATACATCAAGATCGAATCACCTCAAGAACACGAGAGAGAGAGAGAGATCAAACACATAGCTACTGGTACATACCCTCAGCCCCGAGGGTGAACTACTCCCTCCTCGTCATGGAGAGCGCCGGGATGATGAAGATGGCCACCGGTGAGGGATCCCCCCTCCGGCAGGGTGCCGGAACAGGGTCCCGATTGGTTTTTGGTGGCTACAGAGGCTTGCGGCTGCGGAACTCCCGATCTATTCTGTTCCCCGATCGTTTTAGGGTATATGGATATATATAGGCGGAAGAAATACGTCAGGGGAGCCACGAGGGGCCCGCGAGGGTGGAGGGCGCGCCCCCTACCTCGTGGCTCCCTCGTTTCTTTCCTGACATGCACTCCAAGTCTATCGGGCAGCTTTCCTTCCAAAAATAACTTCTCCAGAAGGTTTCATTCCGTTTTGACTCCGTTTGATATTCCTTTTCTTCGAAACACTGAAACAAGGGAAAAAAACAGGTACTGGCACTGGGCGCTGGGTCATTAGGTTAGTCACAAAAATAATATAAAAGTGCATAATAAAGCCCATAAACATCCAAAATAGATAATATAATAGCGTGGAACAATCAAAAATTATAGATATGTTGGAGACGTATCAGCATCCCCAAGCTTAATTCCTGCTCGTCCTCGAGTAGGTAAATGATAAAAACAGAGTTTTTGATGTGGAATGCTACTTGGCATATTTCAATGTAATTCTTCTTAATTGTGGTATGAATATTCAGATCCAAAAGATTCAAGATAAAAGTTCATATTGACATAAAAATAATAATACTTCAGGCATACTAACTAAGCAATTATGTCCTCTCAAAATAACATGGCCAAAGAAAGTTCATCCCTACAAAATCATATAGTTTAGTCATGCTCCATTTTCGTCACACAAGAATGCTCTCATCATGCACAACCCCGATGACAAGCCAAGCAATGGTTTCATACTTTAGTAAGCTCAAACCTATAAACTTTCACGCAATATATGAGCGCGAGCCATGGACATAGCACTATGGGTGGAATAGAGTATGATGATGGGGGTTAGGTGGAGAAGACAAAAAAGGAGAAAGTCTCACATCAACGAGGCTAATCAATGAGCTATGGAGATGCCCATCGATTGATGTTAATGCAAGGAGTAGGGATTGCCATGCAACGGATGCACTAGAGCTATAAATGTATGAAAGCTCAACAAAAGAAACTAAGTGGGTGTGCATCCAACTTGCTTGCTCACGAAGACCTGGGGCATTTGAGGAAGCCCATCGTTGGAATATACAAGCCAAGTTCTATAATGAAAAGTTCCCACTAGTATATGAAAGTGACAAAACAAGAGACTCTCTATCATGAAGATTATGGTGCTACTTTGAAGCACAAGTATGGCAAAGGATAGTAGCATTGTCCCTTCTCTGTTTTTGTCTCATTTTTTTGGGCCTTCTCTTTTTTATGGCCTTTCTCTCTTTTTTTTCATTCCTCACTTGGGACAATGCTCTAGAAAATGATGATCATCACACTTCTATTTATTTACAACTCAATGATTACAACTCGATACTAGAACAAAGTATCACTCTATATGAATGCCTCCGGCGGTGTACCGGGATATGCAATGAATCAAGAGTGACATGTATGAAATAATTATGAACGGTGGCTTTGCCACAAATACTATGTCAAATACATGATCATGCTAAGCAATATGACAATGATGAATGTGTCATGATAAACGGAATGGTGGAAAGTTGCATGGCAATATATCTCGGAATGGCTATGGAAATGCCATAATAGGTAGGTATGGTGGCTGTTTTGAGGAAGATATAAGGAGGTTTATGTGTGAAAGAGCGTATCATATCACGGGGTTTGGATGCACCGGCGAAGTTTGCACCAACTCTCAATGTGAGAAAGGGCAATGCAGGTACCGAAGAGGCTAGCAATGGTGGAAGGGTGAGAGTGCGTATAATCCATGGACTCAACATTAGTCATAAAGAACTCACATACTTATTGCAAAAATCTACAAGTCATCAAAAACCAAGCACTACGCGCATGCTCCTAGGGGGATAGATTGGTAGGAAAAGACCATCGCTCGTCCCTGACCGCCACTCATAAGGAGGACAATCAAAGAACACCTCATGTTTCAAATTTGTTACATAACGGTTACCATACGTGCATGCTACGGGACTGGAAAACTTCAAGACAAGTATTTCTCAAATTCACAACTACTAAACTAGCACAACTTTGATATCACTACCTCCATGTCTCAAAACAATCATCAAGCATCAAACTTCTCTTAGTATTCAACACACCCATAAGAAAGTTTTTACTTGTCTTGAATACCTAGCATATTAGGATTAAGAAAGTTACCATGCTGTTTAAGACTCTCAAAATAATATAAGAAGCATGAGAGTTCATATATTTCTTCAAAATAAATCCACCGCCGTGCTCTAAAAGATATAAGTGAAGCACTAGAGCAAATGACAAACTACTCCGAAAGTTATAAGTGAAGATCAATGAGTAGTCGAATAATTATGCAACTATGTGAAGACTCTCTAACATTTAAGAATTTCAGATCTTGGTATTTTATTCAAACAGTAAGCAAAACAAAAGAAAATAAAATGACGCTCCAAGCAAAACACATATCATGTGGTGAATAAAAATATAGCTCCAAGTAAAGTTACCGATGAACGAAGACGAAGGAGGGGATGCCTTCCGGGGCATCCCCAAGCTTAGGCTCATGGTTGTCCTTGAATATTACCTTGGGGTGCCTTGGGCATCTCCAAGCTTAGGCTCTTGCCACTCCTTATTCCATAATCCATCGAATCTTTACCCAAAACTTGAAAACTTCACAACACAAAACTTCACAGAAAACTCGTGAGCTCCGTTAGCGAAAGAAAAAAAACACCACTTCATGGTACTGTAATGAACTCATTCTTTATTTATATTGGTGTTAAACCTACTGTATTCCAACTTCTCTATGGTTTATAAACTATTTTACTAGCCATAGAGTCATCAAGATAAGCAAACAACACACGAAAAACAGAATCTGTCAAAAACAGAACAGTCTGTAGTAATCTGTAACTAACGCAAACTTATGGAACTCCAAAAATTCTAAAATAAATTGTGGACCTGAGGAATTTGTCTAGTAATCATCTGCAAAAATGAATCAACTAAATAGCACTCTCCAGTAAAAATTTGAAGCTACTTTCGTGAGCGCTAAATTTCTGTTTTTTACAGCATGATCATAAAGACTTCACCCAAGTCTTCCCAAAGGTTCTACTTGGCACAAACACTAATTAAAACACAAAACCACATCTAAACAGAAGCTAGATGGATTATTTATTCCTAAACAGAACCAAAAAGCAAGAAACTAAAATAAAATTGGGTTGCCTCCCAACAAGCGCTATCGTTTAACGCCCCTAGAAGCATGATAATTTAAATGATGCTCACAAAAAGATAAGAATTGAAACATAAAGAGAGCATCATGAAGAATATGACTAGCACATTTAAGTCTAACCCACTTCCTATGCATAGGGATTTTGTGAGCAAACAACTTATGGGAACAATAATCATCTAGCATAGGAAGGAAAAACAAGCATAACTTCAAAACTTTCAACACATAGAGAGGAAACTTGATATTATTGCAATATGTAGAAGCATATGATCCTCTCTCATAAAAATTTTTAGTAGCATCATGAATGAATTCAACATTATAACCAGCACCTAAAGCATTCTTTTCATGATCTACAAGCATAGAAAATTTACTACTCTCCACATAAGCAGAATTCTTCTCATTCGGAACAGTGGGAGTATCATAAGAGACTTGAATTCTATAAATTGTTTCCACATTAAAAGAGTAATGTTCAGAAAAAGGGTAATCATAATCATGACAAGTTTTATAAATATAGTCATCACTACTCTTTATAGCATAAGTTTCATCACAATAATCATTCTAATCAATTGAAACCTCTTCCGAAATAGTGGATACATCACTAAATAAAGTCATGACCTCTCCAAATCCACTTTCATAAATATTATAAGTTTCAACATCCTCCAAAATAGTGGGATCATTACTTCATAAAGTTGACACTCTTCCAAACCCACTTTCATCAATACAATCATCATAAGTAGGAGGCATGCTATCATCATTATAAATTTGCATATCAAAACTTGGGAGACTAAAAATATCATCTTCATTAAACGTAGCATCCCCAAGCTTGGGACAAACATTAATTGCATCAAATATATTCTCAAAAACATCATCTTCATCAAACATAGCATCCCCAAGCTTGGGCCTTTTCATATCATAAGCATAATCACTCTCATCATTAATAGTATGGATAGCACCGATAGATAGCAATTGTCATATTCCAAGCATGTGCCAAAAAGATTTTCAAGATCATAAGAAGTATCATTATCTTCCCAATCATAATCATCATAACAAGCAATAGGCATAACAAGATCATCATCAAGTGCATCATCTTCATTTTCATGAGGCACAACAATAATAGGAGCAACATTATTTGGGAGAAATATATTTTTACCTCTCTTCCTTTTTCTTTTCTTCTTCTTCACCACATCATGTGTGGGTTCAATCCTATTTTTGGAACTCCTTATTGATGAGATTGGTTGAATAGAAGGCTCCTCCTCGTTACCTGATTCATCATAAGAAATAATAGGAGGATATTGGGAAGTCTCTTCCCTTTCATTAGTATTCTCTTCATCTTCTATTTGCTTTATTTTCTTTATGTAATTGGCAATATAAGGATTTTCAATGCAATTCACCGCACAATACATATAAATTTCCTCTAGATCAAAACCAAGAAGTTTATAACGGGCAAATTCTGGAAGATGCTTAGTTATACGTTTCATTTCTTCGTAGTCCATCAGCAAACTAAGTTCATTATAATGTGCAAGGGAAATCAAGTCATCACAATTTTTGGACATGATTAGATCATGAAACAATTTGCATCGGATAGCTAAATGACCCTGTTCATTGCAAAGTCCACAAGTACGGCCAAGAAAATTTAAATCTCCAGCACAAACATCTAGCCTTTCTTGCAACAATTTAGTTTCTAAGTGCTTATGCCTCTTGCAATATCTATCTTCCCTATTTGGTGTGTACTTGCAAACCCAATGCACTCCACAAAAATTGACATGTTTATAGGAGACATTTTCATCATAACTAGTGCAATCATCATTAGTACCATGGATATTCAAGGAGTTCATACTAACAACATTGCAATCATGCTCATCATTCAAAGATTTAGTGCCAAACATTTTAATGCATTCTTCTTCTAATACTTTGGCACAATTTTCCTTTCCATCATACTCACGAAAGACATTAAAAAGATGAAGCGTATGAGGCAAACTCAATTCCATTTTTTTGTAGTTTTCTTTTATAACTAAACTAGTGATAAAACAAGATACAAAAAGATTCGATTGCAAGATCTAAAGATATACCTTCAAGCACTCACCTCCCCGGCAACGGCGCCAGAAAAGAGCTTGATGTCTACTACACAACCTTCTTCTTGTAGACGTTGTTGGGCCTCCAAGTGCAGAGGTTTGTAGGACAATAGCAAATTTCCCTCAAGTGGATGACCTAAGGTTTATCAATCCGTGGGAGGCGTAGGATGAAGATGGTCTCTCTCAAACAACTCTGCAACCAAATAATAAAGAGTCTCTTGTGTCCCCAACACACCCAATACAATGGTAAATTGTATAGGTGCACTAGTTCGGCGAAGAGATGGTGATACAAGTGCAATATGGATGGTAGATATAGGTTTTTGTAAACTGAAAATATAAAAACAGCAAGGTAACTAATGATAAAAGTGAGCACAAACGGTATTGCAATGCGTTGAAACAAGGCCTAGGGTTCATACTTTCACTAGTGCAAGTTCTCTCAACAATAATAACATAATTGGATCATATAACTATCCCTCAACATGCAACAAAGAGTCACTCCAAAGTCACTAATAGCGGAGAACAAACGAGGAGATTATGGTAGGGTACGAAACCACCTCAAAGTTATTCTTTCCGATCAATCCATTGGGCTATTCCTATAAGTGTCACAAACAGCCCTAGAGTTCGTAGTAAAATAACACCTTAAGACACACATCAACCAAAACCCTAATGTCAACTAGATACTCCAATGTCACCTCAAGTATCCATGGGTATGATTATACGATATGCATCACACAATCTCAGATTCATCTATTCAACCAACACATAGAACCTCAAAGAGTGCCCCAAAGTTTCTACCGGAGAATCAAGATGAAAACGTGTGCCAACCCCTATGCATAGGTTCATGGGTGAACCCGCAAGTTGATCACCAAAACATACATCAAGTGAATCACGTGATATCCCATTGTCACCACAGATACGCATGGCAAGTAATACATCAAGTGTTCTCAAATCATTAAAGACTCAATCCGATAAGATTACTTCAAAGGGAAAACTCAATCCATTACAAGAGAGTAGAGGGGGAGAAGCAACATAAGATCCAACTATAATAGCAAAGCTTGCGATACATCAAGATCGAATCACCTCAAGAACACGAGAGAGAGAGAGATCAAACACATAGCTACTGGTACATACCCTCAGCCCCGAGGGTGAACTACTCTCTCCTCATCATGGAGAGCGCCGGGATGATCAAGATGGCCACCGGTGAGGGATCCCCCTCCGGCAGGGTGCCGGAACAGGGTCTCGATTGGTTTTTGGTGGCTACAGAGGCTTGCGGCGACGAAACTCCCGATCTATTCTGTTCCCCGATTGTTTTAGGGTATATGGATATATATAGGGGAAGAAATACGTCAGGGGAGCCACGAGGGGCCCATGAGGGTGGAGGGCGCGCCCTAGGGGGGTGGGCACGCCCCCCTACCTCGTGGCTCCCTTGTTTCTTTCCTGACGTGCACTCCAAGTCTATCGGGTAGCTTTCCTTCCAAAAATAACTTCTCCGGAAGGTTTCATTCCGTTTTGACTCCGTTTGATATTCCTTTTCTTCGAAACACTGAAACAAGGGAAAAACAGGAACTAGCACTGGGCTCTGGGTCAATAGGTTAGTCCCAAAAATAATATAAAAGTGCATAATAAAGCCCATAAACATCCAAAATAGATAATATAATAGCATGGAACAATCAAAAATTATAGATACATTGGAGACGTATCAAGGAGCAAGTCTTTGCTCTACTGGTCGAGGTGAAGATACCCCGAACAAGCCCCTCAGAGGATTACTTTCCATAGTAACAAGTGACAGTAAATTTCAGCACACAATATAAATTTTTCCTTACCAAATTCCACCTACCAAAGGTGCTTCACTCCCTGGCAACGGCGCCAGAAAAGAGTCTTGATGACCCACAAGTATAGGGGATCTATCGTAGTCCTTTCGATAAGTAAGAGTGTCGAACCCAACGAGGAGCAGAAGGAAACGGTTTTCAGCAAGGTATTCTCTGCAAGTACTGAAATAAGTGGTAACAGATAGTTTTGTGATAGGATAATTTGTAACGAGCAACAAGTAACAAAAGTAAATAAAGTGCAGCAAGATGGACCAATCCTTTTTGTAGCATAGGACAAGCCTGGACAAACTCTTATATAGAGAAAAGCGCTCCCGAGGACACATGGGAATTATCGTCAAGCTAGTTTTCATCACGTTCATATGATTCGCGTTCGTTACTTTGATAATTTGATATGTGGGTGGACCGGTGCTTGGGTGCTGTTCTTACTTGAACAAGCATCCCACTTATGATTAACCCCTATTGCAAGCATCTACAACTACAACAAAAGTATTAAGGTAAACCTAACCATAGCATGAAACATATGGATGCAAATCAGCCCCTTACGAAGCAACGCATAAACTAGGGTTTAAGCTTCTGTCACTCTAGCAACCCATCATCTACTTATTACTTCCCAATGCCTTCATCTAGGCCCAAATAATGGTGAAGTGTTATGTAGTCGATGTTCACATAACACCACTAGAGGCTAGACAACATACATCTCATCAAAATATCGAACGAATACCAAATTCACATGACTACTAATAGCAAGACTTCTCCCATGTCCTCAGGAACAAACATAACTACTCACAAAGCATATTCATGTTCATAATCAGAGGGGTATTAATATGCATATAGGATCTGAACATATGATCTTCCACCAAATAAACCAACTAGCATCTACTACAAGGAGTAATCAACACTACTAGCAACCTACTAGTACCAATCCCGGACTTGGAGACAAGAATTGGATACAAAAGATGAACTAGGGTTTTGAGAGGAGATGGTGCTGGGGAAGATGTTGATGGAGATTGCCCTCTCCCGATGAGAGGAGCATTGGTGATGATGATGGCGATGATTTCCCCCTCCCGGAGGGAAGTGTCCCCGGCAGAACAGCTCTGCCGGAGCCCTAGATTGGTTCCGCCAAGGTTCCGCCTCGTGGCGGCGGAGTCTCGTCCCGAAAGGTTGCTTATGATTTTTTCCTCGATGAAAGACTTCATATAGCAGAAGATGGCCACCGGATAGCCAACAGGGGGCCCACGAGGCAGGGGGGGCGCGCCCCCCACCCTCGTGGGCAGGTGGTGGCCCCCCTGACGTATTTCTTCTGCTCAGTATTTTTTATTATTTCCAAAAATACTTTCGTGGAGTTTCAGGACTTTTGGAGTTGTGCAGAATAGGTCTCTAACATTTGCTCCTTTTCCAGCCCAGAAGTCCAGCTGCCGGCATTCTCCCTCCTTATGTAAACCTTGTAAAATAAGAGAGAATAGGCATAAGTATTGTGACATAACGTGTAATAACAGCCCATAATGCAATAAATATCAATATAAAAGCATGATGCAAAATGGACGTATTCTTCTCCTCCGGGGTGTCGAAAAACTCCTGCACCTGCTCCTCCGGCGGCTCGTCCCAATTTGGGACGAGGCCATGCGCGTTGAACTCCGGCATCACGGCGATGATGTCGCTCCGACGCGAATTGTTGCACACCGGGACCACTCCCGCCGGCAACTTGAACAAGGGCCCCTTGGTGACCTTGCCGGCCTTCGTGGCGGGCTTCGCGGCCTTGCCGGACCGATCAACCTCGCCATGGCGGTTCACGTCGAGCTGAAAGAGCCGCTGGCAGAAGTGGGCGTGCCCCATCACCGTGAAGTTGTGGTCCAAGCCGGGGCGGAGCCTCATGATGTCGGCGGCATTCGTGAAGAGCCAGGATGGCCTCCCCTTGTTGTGCAGCGGAGCAATTCGGCGGTGGATGAAATCCGCCCCGATCATCTCAAGGGTGAGCCGAACCTCGATGAGACGAAGGATCCTGGTGGTGGCGACCGTGAGCTTCTTGTCGTCGACATCGACGTCGCTCCAATCGCTTCTGCGGACCGGCGGCGCCTGGCGAACCTCGCAGAATGCTGGTGGGTCTTTCTCCTCAATCCAGCACCACCGGCCTCGCCACTCCTCCCACCTCTCCTTCTGGGCGCCGTCCGGGTATGTCTCTTTCTGCTGGGTCCTAGGGATCCAGGCGACGCAACCGGAAATGGTGCCCCCCTTTTGGATGCGGGGGAAGAAATAGTGGCGGAAGAGCGCCGTGTTGGGATGCACCCCGGCGAAACCCTCACAGAGGTGCGCAAAAAGAACCATGCACGCCACGGCATTTGGAGTGAAATCCAGAAGGTGGAAGCCGTAGGTGTGCATGATGTCACTGAAGAAATCAGAGAAGGGGGGGCAGAGGCCGCAAGAAAAGTAGTCGACGAAGAACGGGTACCGATTCGGGCCGGCTTCGGTGAAGGCGGCGGGGATGACGCGCGTGGCCGGTTTCCCCGTCGTCTCACTTCCTGTCTTGCACCCCCACATGTGCTTGAAGTAGTCCCGGAAATCGACCGCGTCGACCGTCGACGGGAAGTAGGCGTGCTGCATCCGCCGCACCGCCAACCCGCTCTCCGGCGGCTCCTTCTCCCCGGCGTCCTTGGCCACTCCCTTGCCTCTACTGGTCTTTGGTGCCATGGTGGCTGTGGGAAGCGAGGAACGGAGGATGGCGAAGGCGCGGCGGTGGCGAGCGAAGGCAAGAGCTTGAGAAGGAGGAAGAAGGGGACGGCTGTTCCGAGATTGGGGAAAGCACGAAGGGTAAATGAGCAGCGTGCCCGCGGTTATTCCTTTTTACGGGGAAGGCGTGGGCCGCCTCTTTTCCCATTAACTGCGATGTGACGCATGCGAGCGGCAACCGCCCCACGCATGACCCCCACGTCACGCATGACCCTCCACATCGCGCGCAGGTCGTGGGGAAGCATAGCGGGCGAAAAATTACTACAGTAAAATCCCATCCCGACTGCCCACGCACCGTTCTGGGCCTGGCCCAACAACGTGTCGCGCTTATGTGTGGCCCAGGCCCCGGGGCTCCTGTCAGTGTACTAAAGTAGGGGCACTCCTTTGTACCCCTTTACTTGTGCGCGGACAGTCAGAGCTGCGCCCATGGCCACACTTAGCAGGGCAGAGGAGGGAAGCCAGAGAGAAGTCAAAGCACAAGATGGCCAAGGCAACGCCAAGACCAGGAACACAAGAGGGCAAGGAGGCTAGGTATACTCCCTCGGCAAGGTTCTTGCCGAGGCAGCCTCCGCAGCCCTGGCAAGGGCCTTGCCGGGGCAGCCTGCCCGATGCCAACAGAGCGAGCAACCCTTGAGCCCACGGGTTCCAACCCAACCAACTACGTTGGGACCAGGGCTCGGGAGTCACCTCCGTGGTGGCATCCAGATCTTTGTCAAGACCATAGATATATGAGATCAGATGAGGATCAGAAGACGACAAACCTCGGCGGGATCCTAGCCGAGGAGATCCACAAGACCCTCGGCAAGCGTCTTGCCGGGGACGACTGCGACACCACGGCAAGACCCTTGCCGGGCCCCCGGCAAGGCCCTTGCCGAGGGCGCCAATAGGGCCACTGCCAGGCCCGCACCAGCCAAGGCTCCACCGCCATTCGCATGCAGCTGCCAGCCCAACCAGCTGGGCAGGCACCTGCGTGGCAACACGCGGCTTCCAGACCATTTCAGCAAGCACCTGCGTGGTGGCATGCAGATCTTCGTGAAGACCCTGCCACCGCGCCACCTCAGCAGCCTGCGTGCCTACATGGCACCGCACGCATCACTGGCCTGGGCGCGTGTCGAAGCGAGACGGAGCGGCGAAGGACGGGACGGGCCTCGTTCCCGTCCCCGATAAAGTTAATGGACACCTAAGTAGCGCATTTAATGCGCTTTGTCCCGTAATGCCGGGCGATAAGCTCGCGCATTGTACGCCTTTCCACCTCCTGTGTGCCACTGTGGCAACCCCTTTTCGACTATAAAAGGAGGCCCAAGGCATACTGGAGGGGGATTCGGCTTTTTGGAACTACGCAGCCACCGTAGCTAGTTCGAAAAGCTCAAGAACACTCAATACATCCACCAAAGCAGGACTAGGGTTTTACGCATCCTCGCGGCCCGAACCTGGGTAAACGATCCTTGTGCTGGCTCCTGGACCTGCTCTTCTCACAACCCCGCGCCCGCTGACCGTAGAAGGGATTCCAGTGATCGCATAGGTGTCGTTCCCACCGACAAGCAATTTCACACGTACAAAAAGTTTGAGCAGCTTTTTAGCGTGCATGTAAATTGCAATCAAACTCACAGGCCTGGCAATTCATAGAAAACATTCAAAACAATCAATGATTATGCATCTCAATGATTCACACGTCAGAGCCAATATTTACTTCACAATATCAAACGCATGTTGACAGCAAAGGGCGTCCCATTCCAAAATATCAAACGCATGTCTTCCTGCTAACATCAATGATCAAAATTTGAGAAGGTTGTCCATTCCAAAATATCAAATGCATGTCTTTTTGCATACATCAATGAGCAAACTTTGACAAGGTTTTCCCATTCCAAAATATCAAATGCTTTTTGCATACATCAATGAGCAAACTTTGACAAGGTTTTCCCATTCCAAAATATCAAATGCCTACAATTGTGGAATGGGCCGGGTTTGCCATCAGTTCATACATTGACATGTCACCTCGTGCTAAATAAACCAGCTATTACTTTTGTGCAGTTCCACTAAAATCAACCAACTTAGCGCATAGCTTGTATGATTTCGCCTTTATATATTGCAAGGCCTTGAACATATCGACGCCTCCTTTCTTATAGCTAATTTTGGCTGGAGGTGGAAATGAATGGTTTGAGAACATTCGATGTATTGTGCATGATGAAGTACTCCCTCCGTCCGAAAATACTTGTCGCATAAATGGATAAAAATGGATGTATCTAAGAACTAAAATATGTCTAGATACATCCATTTCACTAACAAGTATTTCTGGACGGAGGGAATATAATGGAGGGCACGAACCATCAGAACATTTTGAGCAGTTCCCATTGAGATCAAGCTGAGCATCCTTGTTTGCATAAATACAAAAAAGTGATTAGTACAAAGCAAACTGTATTATGAATTTACAGTTTAAACAGGCAACCTACATGATCCATGCAGAGCACACATTTTAAAAAATAGAACTCACCAGAAAGAATCCTAAAACAACATTGTATTGGCCATCAAATCAACAAAAATGAAGATCTGTGAGTCCTTCTGAGCTGAAGTTAGTTTGCTCTTGTGGGCAGTAATGTAACCATCCTTCAACTGCTCCTTCTGATAAGAAGAGAAGGGCTTGGCTTCTTCATCCTGGCATATTCTTCTTCAGAGGAGGATGATCCTGTTGTGCAAAGAGAAGAGAACAACTAAATGCTAGCATACCTTTTTGCTCGAAAAGAAGGAAACAAAATATTTAAAACAACCATTACATTAACAATGGGAGTAACTGATGAAATGTATAGTCACAAAGAGATGCATCCTCATTATCCTGATAGGAAATGATATGATACCAAACACAGCAGCTCAACTTGAACTGTATTATTACATAATTTTATCAGTGGCTATAACAGTGGCAAACCGGTGCCTCAATTTATTAGCAGCCTTAGATTAACATGCGAAACAATACCACTTTCTCATGACAATAGCTAAAAAGTAGCACAACACCAATAGATATGACAAAGCTCGATCATATGGATGAAATCCGTGGGTCGGTACCAACCTTTGTCAGGAGGCTTATTGTGTCGAGCATGCAGATGAAGCACTTCTCCGGAACCATCCGTTATTATCTACCGTGGTTGTCATGGTTACTATAAACTCCTCGATTAGTTTAATGTTTCCAACATCTTCTTGTGCAGTTCCACTAAAATATATGTTATCTTCAAACAAGATCCCTGTTTGCACAAGTAGAGATAATTACATATTACATTAAGAGTGGCATCAAATCACAGTGGCAAAACAATTGCTCGTTCCAGCCATAGCAATAAATTAAGATGCAAAACTATATCATTACTTGTGTCATCACAGTTCTAGTGCTTCATTACAGCACCGGGATTTGACTTTTGTTCTTTTTCCGCTTGTTCTTCCCCTTCATCACTTGGTTCAATAAAAGACAAGCTTCGCCTTTAATGTAAGATTTGGCATGTCAATTAGGGAGCACAAGTATAGCATTAAACAACAACATTACTTTTCTGATGACAGTAGCAATATACAGACCAGCAGTTGCGAAATATCATTATCTTACCTCAATGGGATATTACGGTGCACATACAGATTGGAAGTTTGGTCTCCTTTTGTGTAGTTCACTAAAATCAAGCAACATTACTGTATAACTAGTAAAACATATGAAAGCACAATGCACAATCATGTGGAAGAATGCCAGTACTGACCTCTCATGACGCGGAATTCAAACAACTCACAAGAAGATATGAAACAAATTTGCCAACACAGATAGGAAGTCAGATCTCCTCTTCTGCAGTTCCACTAAGATCAAGCAATCAAGCAATGTTGTAAGTGTGACATTTTGGTTGAACTCCACAAAACACTCTTAAAACAAAAGTGTTTTGTGCAGTGCAACAAAAGGTCGCAATTGCAACGAGCTGAGGTAGATAACCCCGTTTACATAGAGGTGCAAAGGAAACAATTACTGGTCAATAACGGTGGATGACACGGAAGTCCACAAAAAGAAACATCTAACTTATTTAAACGGGAAAGAAAGCAAGATAGTAGCATTTCTCAAACAGTGGCATTGATTCATAAAGTCATTAAACATGTAATTTTCTTTTAACTGTGGCATTGCATCAATTTTCCAGCGGCATTATTAGATTAACAACAACTAAAGAGTTGTACGGGATAGTGCACGCACCAACACCATGTGCATCTACCGATGTATAAAGGGGTGATGCATAGTCTGTTTCAACAAAGAACAAACAACCAAGGAGCATATTTGTGTTGGTCCCAGTTTTTTTATCTTTAGACACCTTTCCCTATGTGAGGGCAGCAAATCTAGTCGTGCTCAACTCTACAGCCTTGTCCCCCACCCACAGAAACATCAGTTCGTTACAGATGTGTGTACTGCGTTTGTCATTGTTTTCCCTTTTTGACCAACGTAGGTGTTGGATAGCCAGTCTGTACTACTTTCCCTCTTCCTTTCCTCTTTCAACCACGTCCTAGATTCATGCTATACAACTTTCTCCACTACTTTCCTGTTTGATCAAACACCTAGATTCAAGTGCAGGAGCGAAAAAAATCCACATGCAGCAAGAGCAATTCATGTGGATTAAGTAAATTATACCTTAAGGTTCTCGGTGTGTGGCTCAGTGGGCGGCCGGAGGCCGATCTGCCAACACTATGTACGACAGCGAGGAAGAAGGGGTCGGAGGCCCTCCCGCGCCGCCGCTGGGTGAAAGAGAACTGCGGCGCCCGTAGTGGATTCCCTCCCTCGCCGATGGCGACAGTGTTAAGCCTCCTTCCCTTCCTCGGTGGATGGGATGCTGCCGGCTCTTTGACCAGCAGTGAGGGGAGAGAGGCCAACACAGTCTTGTTTAGATCTGGAGAGGGTGAGAGTGTGAAGAGAGCAACTACAAGCGCTGAGGCTCCAGCGTGTATCTCTACTCTTATAAAAGACCGAGTTGGTGATGATGGTGTGCCTGCCATCGTGTAATATAGACCGTCCGATCTATATCTAACAGATAGAAAGCTAACTATGGCAATTTTGCAAAAAGATACCCGCACATCTCTGCACACTTGCAGATAAGGACTTCCCTCGTTCATCCTTTTCTCTCACAAGATAAACTACTCATACAAATGCATCTTGATGTTCCGTGCAACGCACGGGCATCTTGCTAGTATATACTCCTATATAGTTGGAGTGGTTATCTTTTTCTCTCCATAAAAATTGTTAAATTGTGCATGAAATGGAACTCTTTATTTAATTTCTCCCTCCGTCACAGTTTACAGGGCATGCATCAACAATATCTTGGACCAAGGTGATTAGCGATTGGACTAAAAAATAGCATCGGGAGTCACCAATTACTGGAGAAATTAATGAGTACACACATGCATGGAGTGCTTTTAGTCCACGTACACACACGCATGCATTTATTCCACCCCGCGTACACACCTGCATGGAGAGAAATTTTGGGCTTGGTTGTGGTTACGATGCCCTAATAAATTGGGCATTAAACCAAATTCGCCTAAAATCCTTCCGGTGGTGGAAATGCATGAGAATTGAAGTGCTCCCTGTAAACTGTGATGGAGGGCAATGCTAATATGTGAAGAAAATTTAACGCTCGAAGGAGTCAATTCGCAATTAACGCTCCACGCCTCCCGGTCGCACTTACTATCGTTCACGTGTAGTACACGACCTTCTGAAGTGAACAACAACTAAATCCGGCAGGCATTGCCATTGTTGTGCGACCCGGTACACGACCAATCCATGGCAAGTCACAGACGACGGAATGCTCCAAATCCGGCAGCCGCGTGCATCAAATCCCGCGGCTGCAGGTATAGCGGTTGACCGCTGGCGCATGAACCTTTGTGTGCGTGTGTGTGTGTTTATTTTTAACAGCGTGTGTGTGTTAGAGAGAGCGACACATCGACCTACAGAGAGATTGTGTGTAGTACTACGATTTAGTCATGAGAGTCGGTGCATCCCCTCATTTCCGGGCACCCGGTCGGGACAACAGCCACGCCCGCTCCTGACCACCCTAGCCCACCCAAACCCCCTCCATCGGCCGCGTGCACTTCCCGCCCGAAACGGTCAGTGCCGCTCCAGAGAATCGGTGCCGCATTCATGCCCGTGCAGAGCGGACGCGTCCTCTCACTGGCGCCTGTGTTGAAGGAAGAAGTGGATTCAACGAAGAGTGATGGTTGCTTCGTCCGTCCAACTTACTGTCGGGTCTATGTGATTTGACAGCACATTGGTCATTATTACTGAGGTGGTACGAGCATGCTGAATCTCAGTTGCACTGTACACTTTACTTTGGTGCATGACACATGCACCGGATGCTGGATGTCCCAAGTTTCGGTGAAAGGAGGTAGAGCGTCTCCACTCTTTACAATTTTCTCCACTCTTACAGCGGTGGAGTGCGAAAGCAGCGAAAACACGGCAGCTCAGTGATTACATGGCCCACCTTACACTATCACCATATTTTCTGGACACCGTGCGACACCTAACTCTTTAGTAGTAGTACATAGTACATACTGTAATTTCTCAGCGAGATAAATTTGTACAATGCTATGAAGCTTCCAGCTTTTGTTTCATGTATCTTGCGTCCAAGGTTGCCCCGTTGCAACATTCCATCAAATACAAAGGAGACTAACATGCATGCTATTGCATCTCAATGATTCACAGATCATAGCCAATATGTACTCCCTCCGTTCCAAAATAAGTGTCTCAACTTTATGCCAACTTTAGTACAAAGTTGTATTACTAAAGTTGACATTTATTTTGGAACAGAGACAGCTAAAGAAAAAAAGATCCATGTAGTCCCTAGGCCTTGAACCCTAAACCTTAATCGGGATTTAATTTGCTGGCGACGTTGAACCTTCCGAGGAAATGAAGTTTGCAACCCTTTGACCATCGGATCATTTTGTGCAGTTTCACTAAAATCGAGCTGAGCATCCCCGTGGCAAAGAAATTGAAGAAGCATGATTAGAATAAGACTAGTGGGACTAGTTGATGAGACATAAACTCATCACTAATACAGTAGAAGCCAGTCGAGGTACGTGCGGGGCAAAGAAGTAGAGAAATATCCACATGGAGCGATGTGGGCAGCTGGGGCAGTGGTGCAAGCTGGTTGTAAGGAAATTGAACCTGAGGGATGTCGGGATGTAACTAGCTTAGAGGAGGGCGGTGGGAGGCGGCAACTGCCCACGTCGCGGCAATGAGCAAGGGACGAAGGCAACCGCACCGGCTTTGTGAGAGAGAACGGCGGGGACCCCTGATCGGGACGCGTCGACAGTGGGTTTTCCCCGTCGGCGACGGCGACCGCATCTACACAAAGCATCCACCCCTTCCCTCGGGGGACGTGATCCGCCCGGATATTAGAGATGTGTACACAGTTGTTTTGTGCGGGAGAGTGTGAAGAGAGCAAGCCCAGCAAGCAACCGTGTAGGCTCCTGGCTATGTATACAGTGGAGCAGTTTCCTTTTCTTTGCATATGAACCTATTTATATTGCGTACATTCATGTGTGGTTCCTGACCCTCCATTAAGTGACTAACTACTACTAGACGCGTCAAATTATCACGTGGGCTGCATCATCGTACAGAAATGAGCTCCACCGCGTCACGTGTGTGGTTGGGGAAGACGTAAAGAGTGCTACTAGTACTACGTGCGTGGGTGCGTGCACCTCTTCTCTTCGAATAGCCACAGTTGGAGTAATTTCAGCAGTAGCATCGTCCAACTCAACAAATTTGCTTATGTGGCAATGTGTTAATGAGGAGAGAGGTAGTTAGAGTAACTTAGCTAGTTACTGTAACATCACATGTCCCAATGCAATATGAGTCTATAACATAATAAATGAAGCTTTGCATGACACTACACTTATGTTAGTACCCCCTATGATTGAAGGTAGTAACATAGTCTAGGGATATGTGTATGTTACTCTCCACTATGGCTAGTCTTCGAGCATGGTTATTAAAAGTATAGCCCACTACTCTACCACACGGTTATTATATGGGCAAAGAGTATAGGCAGTAATAATGACTAATAAGCCGTCAAATCACGAGGCCCACCTTTCTCTATGTTTGATTGAGGAAGCAGCCATCATCTCACTCGTTGAATATGAAGGAAATATGCCCTAGAGGCAATAATAAAGTATTATTTATTTCCTTGTATCATGATAAATGTTTATTATTCATGCTAGAATTGTATTAACCGGAAACATAATACATGTGTGAATATATAGACAAACAGAGTGTCACTAGTATGCCTCTACTTGACTAGCTCGTTAATCAAAGATGGTTATGTTTCCTAGCCATAGACATAAGTTGTCATTTGATTAACGAGATCACCTCATTAGGAGAATGACGTGATTGACTTGACCCATTCCGTTAGCTTAGCACTCGATCGTTTAGTATGTTGCTATTGCTTTCTTCATGACTTATACATGTTCCTATGACTATGAGATTATGCAACTCCCGTTTACTGGAGGAACACTTTGTGTGCTACCAAATGTCACAACGTAAATGGGTGATTATAAAGGTGCTCTACAGGTGTCTCCAAAGGTACTTGTTGGGTTGGCTTATTTCGAGATTAGGATTTGTCACTCCGATTGTCGGAGAGGTATCTCTGGGCCCACTCGGTAATGCACATCACTATAAGCCTTGCAAGCATTGTGACTAATGAGTTAGTTGCGGCATGATGTGTTACGGAACGAGTAAAGAGACTTGCCGGTAACGAGATTGAACTAGGTGTCGAGATACCGACGATCAAATCTCGGGCAAGTAACATACCGGTGACAAAGGGAACAACGTATGTTGTTATGCGGTCTGACCGATAAAGATCTTCATAGAATATGTGGGAGCCAATATGGGCATCCAAGTCCCGCTATTGGTTATTGACCGGAGACGTGTCTCGGTCATGTCTACATAGTTCTCGAACCCGTAGGGTCCGCACGCTTAACGTTACGATGACAGTTTTATTGAGTTTTGATGTACCGAAGGAGTTCGGAGTCCCGGATGAGATCGGGGATATGACGAGGAGTCTCGAAATGGTCGAGACGTAAAGATCGATATATTGGACGACTATATTCGGACTTCGGAAAGGTTCCGAGTGATTCTGGTATTTTTCGGAGTACCGGAGAGTTACGGGAATACGTATTGGGCCTTATTGGGCCATACGGGAAAGAAGAAAAAGGGCCTCAAGGGTGGCCGCACCCCTCCCCTTGGTCTGGTCCGAATTGGACTAGGGAAGGGGGGCGCACCCTTCCTTCTTTCTCCTTCCCCCTTCCCTTCTCCTACTCCCACAAGGAAAGGAGTAGGACTCCCCCTATGGCGCGCCTCTCCTCTTGGCCGGCTGCCTCCCCCTTGCTCCTTTATATACGGGGGCAGGGGGGCACCCCAGAGACACAACAATTGATCCTTGAGATCTCTTAGCCGTGTGCAGTGCCCCCTCCACCATATTACACCTCGATAATACCGTTGCGGAGCTTAGGCGAAGCCCTGCGTCGGTGGAACATCATCATCGTCACCACGCCGTCATGCTGACGAAACTCTCCCTCAACACTCGGCTGGATCGGAGTTCGAGGGACGTCATCGAGCTGAACGTGTGTAGAACTCGGAGGTGCCGTACGTTCGGTACTTGATCGGTCGGATCGTGAAGACGTACGACTACATCAACCACGTTGTGATAACGCTTCCGCTGCCGGTCTACGAGGGTACGTGGACAACACTCTCCCCTCTCGTTGCTATGCATCACCATGATCTTGCGTGTGCGTAGGAATTTTTTTGAAATTACTACGTTCCCCAACAGTGGCATCCGAGCCTGGTTTTATGCGTTGATGCTATGCACGAGTAGAACACAACTGAGTTGTGGGCGATATAAGTCATACTGCTTACCAGCATGTCATACTTTGGTTCAGCGGTATTGTGAGATGAAGCGGCCCGGACCGACATTACGCGTACGCTTACGCGAGACTGGTTTCATCGTTCGGAGCACTCGTTTCTTAAAGGTGACTGGCGGGTGTCTGTCTCTCTCACTTTATTTGAACCGAGTGTGGCTACGTAGGTTAAAACAGCACCAACTTGACAAACTATCGTAGTGGTTTTGATGCGTAGGTAAGAACGGTTCTTGCTAAGCCCGTAGCAGCCACGTAAAACTTGCAACAACAAAGTAGAGGACGTCTAACTTGTTTTTGCAGGGCATGTTGTGATGTGATATGATCAAGACATGATGTGATATAATTTGTTGTATGAGATGATCATGTTTTGTAACCGAGTTATCGGCAACTGGCAGGAACCATATGGTTGTCGTTTTATTGTATGCAATGCAATCGCCATGTAATGCTTTACTTTATCACTAAGCGGTAGCGATAGTCGTAGAAGCATAAGATTGACAACGATGCTACGATGGAGATCAAGGTGTCGCGCCGGTGACGATGGTGATCATGACGGTGCTTCGGAGATGGAGATCACAAGCACGGTGCTTCGGAGATGGAGATCACAAGCACAAGATGATGATGGCCATATCATATCACTTATATTGATTGCATGTGATGTTAATCCTTTATGCATCTTATCTTGCTTTGTTTGACGGTAGCATTATAAGATGATCCTTCACTAAATTATCAAAGTATAAGTGTTCTCCCTGAGTATGCACCGTTGCGAAAGTTCTTCGTGCTGAGACACCACGTGATGATCGGGTGTGATAGGCTCTACGTTCAAATACAACGGGTGCAAAACAGTTGCACACGCGGAATACTCTGGTTAAACTTGACGAGCCTAGCATATAACAGATATGGCCTCGGAACACGGAGACCGAAAGGTCGAGCGTGAATCATATAGTAGATATGATCAACATAGTGATGTTCACCGTTGAAACTAATCCATCTCACGTGATGATCGGACTGGTTTAGTTGATATGGATCACGTGATCACTTAGAGGATTAGAGGGATGTCTATCTAAGTGGGAGTTCTTAAGTAATATGATTAATTGAACTTGAATTTATCATGAACTTAGTACCTGATAGTATTTTGCTTGTCTATGTTAATTGTAGATAGATGGCTCGTGCTGTTGTTCCGTTGAATTTTAATGCGTTTCTTGAGAAAGCAAAGTTGAAAGATGATGGTAGAAATTACACGGACTGGGTCCGTAACTTGAGGATTATCCTCATTGCTACACAGAAGAATTACGTCCTGGAAGCACCACTGGGTGCCAGGCCTGCTGCAGGAGCAACACCAGATGTTATGAACGTCTGGCAGAGCAAAGCTGATGACTACTCGATAGTTCAGTGTGCCATGCTTTACGGCTTAGAACCGGGTCTTCAACGATGTTTTGAACGTCATGGAGCATATGAGATGTTCCAGGAGTTGAAGTTAATATTTCAAGCAAATGCCCGAATTGAGAGATATGAAGTCTCCAATAAGTTCTTCAGCTGCAAGATGGAAGAGAATAGTTCTGTCAGTGAGCATATACTCAAAATGTCTGGGTATAACAATCACTTGATTCAACTGGGAGTTAATCTTCCGGATGATAGCGTTATTGACAGAATTCTTCAATCACTGCCACCAAGCTACAAGAGCTTCGTGATGAACTATAATATGCAAGGGATGAGTAAGACAATTCCCGAGCTCTTCGCAATGCTAAAGGCTGCGGAGGTAGAAATCAAAAAGGAGCATCAAGTGTTGATGGTCAATAAGACCACCAGTTTCAAGAAAAAGGGTAAAGGGAATAAGAAAGGGAACTTCAAGAAGAACAGCAAACAAGTTGCTGCTCAGGAGAAGAAACCCAAGTCTGGACCTAAGCCTGAAACTGAGTGCTTCTACTGCAAGCAAACTGGTCACTGGAAGCGGAACTGCCCAAAGTATTTGGCGGATAAGAAGGAGGGCAAGGTGAACAAAGGTATATGTGATATACATGTTATTGATGTGTACCTTACTAATGCTCATAGTAGCACCTGGGTATTTGATACTGGTTCTGTTGCTAATATTTGCAACTCTAAACAGGGGCTACAGATTAAGCGAAGATTGGCTAAGGACGAGGTGACGATGCGCGTGGGAAATGGTTCCAAAGTCGATGTGATCGCGGTCGGCACGCTACCTCTACATCTACCTTCGGGATTAGTTTTAGACCTAAATAATTGTTATTTGGTGCCAGCGTTGAGCATGAACATTATATCTGGATCTTGTTTGGTGCGAGACGGTTATTCATTTAAATCAGAGAATAATGGTTGTTCTATTTATATGAGTAATATCTTTTATGGTCATGCACCCTTGAAGAGTGGTCTATTTTTGTTGAATCTCGATAGTAGTGATACACATATTCATAATATTGAAACCAAAAGATGCAGAGTTGATAATGATAGTGCAACTTATTTGTGGCACTGCCGTTTAGGTCATATCGGTGTAAAGCGCATGAAGAAACTCCATACTGATGGACTTTTGGAACCACTTGATTATGAATCACTTGGTACTTGCGAACCGTGCCTCATGGGCAAGATGACTAAAACACCATTCTCCGGAACTATGGAGAGAGCAACAGATTTGTTGGAAATCATACATACAGATGTATGTGGTCCGATGAATGTTGAGGCTCGTGGCGGATATCGTTATTTTCTCACCTTCACAGATGATTTAAGCAGATATGGGTATATCTACTTAATGAAACATAAGTCTGAAACATTTGAAAAGTTCAAAGAATTTCAGAGTGAAGTTGAAAATCATCGTAACAAGAAAATAAAGTTTCTACGATCAGATCGTGGAGGAGAATATTTGAGTTACGAGTTTGGTCTACATTTGAAACAATGCGGAATAGTTTCACAACTCACGCCACCCGGAACACCACAGCGTAATGGTGTGTCCGAACGTCGTAATCGCACTTTACTAGATATGGTGCGATTTGTGATGTCTCTTACTGATTTACCACTATCGTTTTGGGGTTATGCTTTAGAGACGGCTGCATTCACGTTAAATAGGGCACCATCAAAATCCGTTGAGATGACGCCTTATGAACTGTGGTTTGGCAAGAAACCAAAGTTGTCGTTTCTTAAAGTTTGGGGCTGCGATGCTTATGTGAAGAAACTTCAACCTGATAAGCTCGAACCCAAATCGGAGAAATGTGTCTTCATAGGATACCCAAAGGAGACTGTTGGGTATACCTTCTATCACAGATCCGAAGGCAAAAACTTTTGTTGCTAAATTCGGAAATTTTCTAGAGAAGGAGTTTCTCTCGAAAGAAGTGAGTGGGAGGAAAGTAGAACTTGATGAGGTAACTATACCTGCTCCCTTATTGGAAAGTAGTTCATCACATAAACCAGTTTCTGAGGCACCTACACCAATTAGTGAGGAAGTTAATGATGATGATCATGAAACTTCAGATCAAGTTATTACTAAACCTCGTAGATCAACCAGAGTAAGATCCGCACCAGTGTGGTACGGTAATCCTGTTCTGGAAGTTATGTTACTAGACCATGATGAACCTACGAACTATGAAGAAGCGATGGTGAGCCCAGATTCCGCAAAATGGCTTGAGGCCATGAAATCTGAGATGGGATCCATGTATGAGAACAAAGTATGGACTTTCGTTGACTTGCCCAATGATCGGCAAGCCATTGAAAATAAATGGATCTTCAAGAAGAAGACTGACGCTGATGGTAATGTTACTGTCTATAAAGATCGACTTGTTGCGAAAGGTTTTCGACAAGTTCAAGGGATTGACTACGATGAGACCTTCTCACCCGTAGCGATGCTTAAGTCTGTCCGAATCATGTTAGCAATTGCCGCATTTTATGATTATGAAATTTGGCAAATGGATGTCAAAACTGCATTCCTGAATGGATTTCTGGAAGAAGAGTTGTATATGATGCAACCAGAAGGTTTTGTCGATCCAAAGGGAGCTAACAAAGTGTGCAAGCTCCAGCGATCCATTTATGGACTGGTGCAAGCCTCTCGGAGTTGGAATAAACGCTTTGATAGTGTGATCAAAGCATTTGGTTTTATACAGACTTTTGGAGAAGCCTGTATTTACAAGAAAGTGAGTGGGAGCTCTGTAGCATTTCTGATATTATATGTGGATGACATATTACTGATTGGAAATGATATAGAATTTCTGGATAGCATAAAGGGATACTTGAATAAGAGTTTTTCAATGAAAGACCTCGGTGAAGCTGCGTATATATTGGGCATCAAGATCTATAGAGATAGATCAAGACGCTTAATTGGACTTTCACAAAGCACATACCTTGACAAAGTTTTGAAGAAGTTCAAAATGGATCAAGCAAAGAAAGGATTCTTGCCTGTGTTGCAAGGTGTGAAGTTGAGTAAGACTCAATGCCCGACCACTGCAGAAGATAGAGAGAAGATGAAAGATGTCCCCTATGCTTCAGCCATAGGCTCTATCATGTATGCAATGCTGTGTACCAGACCTGATGTATGCCTTGCTATAAGTCTAGCAGGAAGGTACCAAAGTAATCCAGGAGTGGATCACTGGACAGCGGTCAAGAACATCCTGAAATACCTGAAAAGGACTAAGGATATGTTTCTCGTATATGGAGGTGACAAAGAGCTCATCGTAAATGGTTACGTTGATGCAAGCTTTGACACTGATCCGGACGATTCTAAATCGCAAACCGGATACGTATTTACATTGAACGGTGGAGCTGTCAGTTGGTGCAGTTCTAAACAAAGCGTCGTGGCGGGATCTACATGTGAAGCGGAGTACATAGCTGCTTCGGAAGCAGCAAATGAAGGAGTCTGGATGAAGGAGTTCATATCCGATCTAGGTGTCATACCTAGTGCATCGGGTCCTATGAAAATCTTTTGTGACAATACTGGTGCAATTGCCTTGGCAAAGGAATCCAGATTTCACAAGAGAACCAAGCACATCAAAAGACGCTTCAATTCCATCCGGGATTTAGTCCAGGTGGGAGACATAGAAATTTGCAAGATACATACGGATCTGAATGTTGCAGACCCGTTGACTAAGCCTCTTCCACGAGCAAAACATGATCAGCACCAAGGCTCCATGGGTGTAAGAATCATTACTGTGTAATCTAGATTATTGACTCTAGTGCAAGTGGGAGACTGAAGGAAATATGCCCTAGAGGCAATAATAAAGTATTATTTATTTCCTTGTATCATGATAAATGTTTATTATTCATGCTAGAATTGTATTAACCGGAAACATAATACATGTGTGAATATATAGACAAACAGAGTGTCACTAGTATGCCTCTACTTGACTAGCTCGTTAATCAAAGATGGTTATGTTTCCTAGCCATAGACATAAGTTGTCATTTGATTAACGAGATCACCTCATTAGGAGAATGACGTGATTGACTTGACCCATTCCGTTAGCTTAGCACTCGATCGTTTAGTATGTTGCTATTGCTTTCTTCATGACTTATACATGTTCCTATGACTATGAGATTATGCAACTCCCGTTTACCGGAGGAACACTTTGTGTGCTACCAAACGTCACAACGTAAATGGGTGATTATAAAGGTGCTCTACAGGTGTCTCCAAAGGTACTTGTTGGGTTGGCGTATTTCGAGATTAGGATTTGTCACTCCGATTGTCGGAGAGGTATCTCTGGGCCCACTCGGTAATGCACATCACTATAAGCCTTGCAAGCATTGTGACTAATGAGTTAGTTGCGGCATGATGTGTTACGAAACGAGTAAAGAGACTTGCCGGTAACGAGATTGAACTAGGTGTCGAGATACCGACGATCAAATCTCGGGCAAGTAACATACCGGTGACAATGGGAACAACGTATGTTGTTATGCGGTCTGACCGGTAAAGATCTTCGTAGAATATGTGGGAGCCAATATGGGCATCCAGGTCCCGCTATTGGTTATTGACCGGAGATGTGTCTCGGCCATGTCTACATAGTTCTCGAACCCGTAGGGTCCGCACGCTTAACGTTACGATGACAGTTTTATTGAGTTTTGATGTACCGAAGGAGTTCGGAGTCCCGGATGAGATCGGGGATATGACGAGGAGTCTCGAAATGGTCGAGACGTAAAGATCGATATATTGGACGACTATATTCGGACTTCGGAAAGGTTCCGAGTGATTCGGATATTTTTCGGAGTACCGGAGAGTTACGGGAATACGTATTGGGCCTTATTGGGCCATACGGGAAAGAAGAAAAAGGGCCTCAAGGGTGGCCGCACCCCTCCCCTTGGTCTGGTCCGAATTGGACTAGGGAAGGGGGGCGCACCCTTCCTTCTTTCTCCTTCGCCCTTCCCTTCTCCTACTCCCACAAGGAAAGGAGGAGTCCTACTCCCGGTGGGAGTAGGACTCCCCCCTATGGCGCGCCTCTCCTCTTGGCCGGCTGCCTCCCCCTTGCTCTTTTATATACGGGGGCAGGGGGGCACCCCAGAGACACAACAATTGATCCTTGAGATCTCTTAGCCGTGTGCGGTGCCCCCCTCCACCATATTACACCTCGATAATACCGTTGCGGAGCTTAGGCGAAGCCCTGCGTCGGTGGAACATCATCATCGTCACCACGCCGTCGTGCTGACGAAACTCTCCCTCAACACTCGGCTGGATCGGAGTTCGAGGGACGTCATCGAGCTGAACGTGAGTAGAACTCGGAGGTGCCGTACGTTCGGTACTTGATCGGTCGGATCGTGAAGACGTACGACTACATCAACCGCGTTGTGATAACGCTTCCGCTGTCGGGCTACGAGGGTACGTGGACAACACTCTCCCCTCTCGTTGCTATGCATCACCATGATCTTGCGTGTGCGTAGGAAATTTTTTGAAATTACTACGTTCCCCAACAGAATATCCATCCGCTGCTACCTCCGCAAATAAATAAAAATCCGCTGCTACCTCCGCATCAAGGTTAATAATATAGCTGTGTCAATCACGACGTAGAAATATCATTCACTGATACAATAGGGCTGGCTCTAAGGCTAGTAATTTTTTTACTTTGTCTCTTTCTCTTTTTGTCTCATTTACTCATTTACATAGGATCACGTGTAGAGGATGGCTATTCTTTTCGACGGGACTTCTTCATGGGGTTTAAGACTAAGAAGCTCTGAATTATTCCCGCTACCCACCACTCTGAATCATGCCATCTATGATAGTACTCCCATTGCAACAATGAGGTCCACTAGGTCTAGCACGTCCTGTAAGAAGAGACTGTCACGCAAAATATATATTCTTGTTGCCTTCTTCCTCATACAGTATTTATTACTACTAGTACTACTACTACTCGTTCTCCTATAAACCTTGCGCTTGGCATCTAAAAAATATAACCTTGCGCTTGGCTCTTCGCCTCTTCAGGAATGGTACTACAGTATATGGTTCTGGCTATCTGAGACCGAATGAATTTTTGCACGTCCACCACATGGGCGAGGGTCGAGGGACAAGGGGTGAGGGAGAGTGTGTACTACTACATCCGTTTCAATATGGACTACATATGGAGCAAAATGAGTGAATCTACACTCTAAAATATGTCTATGTACATCAGTGTTTGGAGTATGTACTAGTAGTTCATATCGAAATCTGGCTAAAGACATACTCCCTCTATCCCATAATATAAGAGTGTTTTTGACACAACACTAGTGTCCAAAACGCTTTTATATTATGAGACAGAGGGAGTATATTTCAAACAATATGATAATCTCTCTAACCAAGGTAGGGACGAGGAGTATATACGTCTAACAGAGGGAGTAGTAAAAATTTCTCCTCATCCTGCGAGCCACTGCGCGCGTGGGCGAGGGAGCGGGCGTAGGCGTAGTAAGCAAGCTTCTCCTCGTTCTGCGACTGTGCGAGCCACTGCACCCGTGGGCGGGGGAGAGGGCGTACTAAGCAAGCCTTTCCTCGTTTTGCGAGTTGACGGGACACATCAAAAGTAATACAGAGCATCTCCAGTGTATAGAGCCTTGCCTCTAAGGTAGACCCCACATAGTTTGCCTCTTTTTTAAATAACGCGCCAAGTCGCAATTTGTTTGTTCACCCGTGGTACACGATCCTCCATCAAGTGGACAACTAGTATACGTGTCAAATTACCACGTGGGCTGCCTTTTCGTACAGGAATGAGCTCCACCGTGTACCCGCGCGGGTGTGGTTGGGAAAGAGACGGGAGTACGTGCGCCGTGCGTGCACCTCATCTCTTCGTGCACGTCCCCCACCTACGTGGGTGTGTGTGTGTGAGAGAGAGAGATACAAACCTAGAGAGATGGTGTGTGAGTTCGTGAGAGTGTTTGTTATGGGGGGTGATTTCGTGAATGTACTTGTGGGAATATGTGTCGATGATATCTCAAACAAAATTTTGACACATGGAATGTGTGTGAAATAGAGGCCTATCTATATCATACATAGAGGGGGCGATCATGAGAAGAGAGGGAGGGGTCATAGATATCGATAGAGTCGAAGAGAGGATCAAGTGTGTGGGTGCGAGATCGATGAAGAGAGCCATTGAAAATTTGTGTGTGCACGTCAAAGATATAGGGCGACTGGCCTATCGAAACTTCAAAGGGTAGAGGGCAAGTTTGTGTGTGGCAGGGAGACATGACTAGAGAGCTTGATGTATCGGTGTGTGGGGGGGGAGGCAGAGACCTAACTAGAGAGGTAGATCGACTCGTATATGTGTTGAGAAGGAGAGTCCTAGCTATGTCTTGAGGGAGGTCGGTCGACATCCATACATAAGTGAAGGACAGGAAATAGGTTGGGACAGAGAGAGAGAGAGAGAGAGAAAGAGATAGAGGGAGACAGAGAGAGGTAGAGCACCGGAGTGGTGGTGGAGTTGCTTCTCGGAGATGGTAGGGGAAGCCTACTAGACAAACTGAGGGTACAACTGCAATATCAAGAAGACTGGGGATGTGTTTCTGTGTGTGCGTGTGCATGATAGATGTGTCGGGAGGCATGCATGGATGATGAAGGGGGACCATGTGTTTGGCAAGCAGACCTAACTAGATCGATAGATCAATTGTTGTGTGTCGGAGGAAGGGAGAGACATAACTAATGAGGTAGATCGATCGGCGCGTGGGGAAACGAGTTATAAAAGACCTAGCTAGCTATATGTATAGTGGGTCGGCTAGTGTACGTCCATTTGTTAGAGGCAAATAAGGCCCAGAGAGAAGGATAGAGAGAGAGAGATGGAGCTAAGGTGGTCGAGAGGCCTACTAGCTAGATAGGGGGAGGAGTGTGCCATTGTGAGATCGATGAAAAGAGGGGCGAGAGTTTACACGTGTGTGGGGCCGTATGAGAGACACGAGGCATGGACAGAGAAAGGAGGAGATGGAAAATGTGTGTGTATGTGGTAGGCAGACATCGCTGGAGAGGTTTATCGATCGGTGTGTGTCGGAAAGAAGGAGTTGCGGAGATCATGGGAGAATGACCTAAAGAAAAAAAGGAATGTGCGCGATGGATGGAATGCTGAGGGAGGGAGGGGGCGAGGGGGCATGTGCATGCATGAGAGAAAGTTAGTGCTACCTACAAAGGTTAGAGGATTGTGTGGGTGTAAGAGACTAACAAAGATCATAATTTGATATGAAAGTGGATTCATATATTTAAATAAGAGATCATAGTGTTATAAACCTACACATGCATGAATATAGCGGTGATATGCATGGTGTGGTTTTGGACATGTTATACTATAATGTGATAATGCATGGCGTTTGCAACTCATAGCTAAATATCGAACAATCTAAACCATACTATATATCAAAATCTCACATTTTATTTGAATATGTGATAATTTGTGGCGTTTGCAGCTCACAACTAAATATCGAACAATCTAAACCATACTATATATCGAACAATCTCACATTTTATTTGAATTTGTGATAATGTGTGGCGTTTGCAACTCACAGCTAAATACTTGTAGGCGTCGGGGGCGGGGCACCATACATTATGTGATAAACACATTATACCTATGAGACATGGTTTAGATTATGAAGATCTAGCTAGAGCTTGAAATGTACTGTGATTTGAAATCAACATAAAGTGGATTCAAAAAATCGAGTTCGAGTTCATATAGTACACATAGTTCATATCTAACTCGACAGTAATCATGTGGTGTGTTGTGAAGATAATATACAAATGATGGTTTAACTTGACAATAATGATGATTGTAGATCTTACTAAAACAGAGAGACGAATGCAAATGGTTTAACTTGACAACAGTCATGATTGTAGATCTTATTCAATAGAGAAATGAATTCAAATTTAGTTCATATTGAAGCGGTAGTATATACGTTTGGAATGCACTAAAATGTTCATTTGAGTAGCAGGTTGCATGCATTATACACGTAGCGGAATATTTTAATTGAACATAACATGGATTCAAAGTTTTGAATGGCATTTGTAATGTGAATTGATTTGGTACAGTACACGGGACTAGACTCTCTTGTGTGGTGCAAATTGATTTCTTTTTGGTTTTTTCGTCGAGGGAAGTGTGAATTGATTTGATATAGTATAGACGTTAGTCTTGTCTGGAAATTTCAACCCGTGCCTTGTTATCCCGAAATTTTAAGATATTTCTTTGTCTTGTTGTGGTCCTAAAATTCCCTCCATCTCAACCCGTGCCTTGCTATCCCAAAATTACAACGCGCGCGAAAACTCCCACCTCCTGTGAAATCCCAACACTCGAAATTCCCTGATACCCCTGAACCGAAAGAAAGACCTAGTTCAAATCGGTGGGACTACTTTCGTAACTTACCCCACATTTCAGACAAGCGCGTCCCTAAGACATGGCTCCCCCCTCCCATCCCCCCTGCCGCCCCATTCATACACCGAGGCCGCGAAAACCCGTGAAGCCCCACATCTCCACCCAGCCGGAGGCTCTTCCCCAACAACATCGTCCACCACAACAGCTCGGCGTCACTCATCCATCGCACCGGATGAGGATCCGTTGTCGATCTCGTTGTCCCGCCGGTTCAGCCACCCCATCCTCCACCTCCAAGGTGCTGCCCTGATGTTCGCCTCGTCTTTCGGCCACCTCCATTCCCACAGCTCTGTCTTTACCTGCACAACCGGAAGAGCAGCACCATCACCAATCCTTCGGATGAAGCTGAGGCCTAATCGGCGCCACCAAAGAGGTTCTACACTAATTACTGCATTTTCTTCTTGATTCGATCTCACGGTGCTGCCAGTGCTTGGTCCCGAGATGCCATGGCGCGACTCCATCTATGGTGGCATCGCCGGCCACTTCCTCCATGGCGTCACTCCCTCGGCAGCAACATCCACATCAGTCGGAGCTGCTGCTGCTACGGCTCTTGCTCGTGTTGCTGCTCTGCTCTTGCTCTCGTTCCCTGCCTAGTATGCTCTGGCTCTTGCTCGCGCTGCTGCTCTTGCTCTTGCTCTTGGTCCCCTGTCTGGTCTGCTCTGGCTCTTGCTCGCGCTGTTGCTCTTGCTCTTGCTTGCACTGCTAGTCTACTCTTGCTCGCGTTGCTGCTGCACAAGCAGCAGCTTCAGCTCTCGCTCAATCTCCTCCTGCTACTACCCGAGATGCTGCTACACGACCAGCTGCCTCGCCTCTCGCACGCGCTGCTGCTCTGCCCGGCTGCTCTCTGGTAGTACGGTCCCGCTGGAGCGGTTACCGATTTATATCACTGCTACTCTGCCACTAGTGCTCGAGCGGCCAAAACTATTAGTGCACTGCTTTTCTGCTACTAGTGCATTCAGTTTCGGCGGCAAAATTCTGTCTCAATAGTAAAATTCAGTTTCCACAATTAAATACAGTTTCCACAGTTAAGTTCAGAGATGATCGGCTGATGTATTTTACATCTAGCACTTTTTGGTTATGTATTTTGCATCATCTATCGGAGATGCTATTAGAATACCACTTCAGGTTAACGTTGTCTCTCTTGTCCTGCTTCAGCCTCACCGTCGTACACCTCACCGGAGCTGCTCCAACGATGAAACTCTCCATCACAGCGGAGGAGTACCCTTGGCTGCTGGAATACAACGTAAAACATATTATCCATGGAAACTTTAGCACTATCAAGTTGCTTATCATCATATCCCCTTTGATTTCCCGCAACAATCCAAGAATAATGTTGATTAACATCATTGAAAACTTGTTGGATTATATCCAAAACAGGGATTTCCTTTTTAAGATTCTCATCAAAGTGGCGGTGTACAAAAGTAGGGGCCCTTTTTGTACCCCTTTACTTATGCGTGGGCAGTTGTAGCCAGGCCTGCGGCCACGCTTGGCGGGGCAGAGGAAGCAAAGATACAAGACTACCAGAGCAGCGCCCGAGCCAGAGGCGCAAGGAGCAAAGGGACAAGATGGGCTTCCCCCGGCAAGAGCCTTGCCGGGGCGGCCTACGTAGCCCCGGCAAGAGCCTAGCCGGGGCGGCCTACGTGGCCCCGGCAAGAGCCTTCCCAGGGCAACTTGCTCAACACCAGCAAGGCCGCCACCCTTGAGCCTAAGAGTTTCGGCACCATCGACAACATTGGAACCAAGGCTGCGGAGGCACCTACATGGTGGCATGCAGATCTTTGTGAAGACCAAAGGCCTGCAAGACTAGATGAGAACCAGAAGACGAAGGCCCCCGGCAAGACCCTTGCCGCGGACGCCCACGAGACCCCGGCAAGGCCCTTGCCGGGGACATCTGCTGGCCGCCGCCAGGCCCACACCTACCAAGGCTCCCCCGCCCCGCGGCCGTTCCAACACGGCGATCAGCTCACCAACTAAGCGAGCGCCTGCATGGCAGCATGCAGCTTCTAGGCCAACTAGCCAAGCACCTGTGTGGTGGCATGCATATCTTCGTGAAGACCCTGCCACCGCACCAGCTCAGCAGCCAGCCAACCAGCATGGCGCTGCACGCCTTGTCAGCGTGGATGCGCGTCGGAGCGAGGCGAGGCGGCGACAGATGAGACGAGCTTCCTTGCCGTACCCGATAAATCAAGAGGGTGCATCGGCAGCGCATTAAATGTGTTTGTCCTACGATGCTAGGCGATAGACTTGTACACTGTACATGCTTTCCACCTCCTGTGTGCCACTGTGGCAACCCCTTTGACTATAAAAGGAGGCCCAAGGCGTACTGAGGAAGGATTCGGACTTTTTGGACTGGGCATGCACCGCAGCTAGTTCAATAGCTCAAGAACACCAAATATACACCAAAGCAGGACTAGGGTATTACGCATCGTTTGCGGGCCGAACCTGGATAAAATTCCCCCACGTTGATCTTCTAAACCCGCTCTTTCCACAGCCCCGTTCCCCGCCAACCGTAGTAGGGATTCCCTGTGATCCCATAGGTGTCGTTCCCCGACATCTTTGGCGCGCCAGGTAGGGGGCGCAAGCTGTGAGAATCCGGTTTTGGAGTCAACTCATCGATTTCTTCGTCGCGATGGCTCGAGAGAGGAAGGCGACGGTGGTCAGCCACGCTCTGGTGCCATCAGCTAGGCGAGGCGGTGCTGTCCGCAGCCACAACAACCATCCGCGTGGCGACAGAAAATGCTAAGTCACGCAAAATCTTGAGCAATTTCTTCTTTTTATAAGGTTATCTTCGTCGGAAGATCTTGCTCCTTGTATGAAAAACCTGCACGCAAAGTAACCCTTCCACTATTGGCAACGCCCTTGTTCTGTTTGGAGTCCGCTCAACAGTTCAAGTGGTCGCACTGAGAACGGCAAGGTGGCTTGCTCGGCAGCAAGCGCCCCCCGGCATGCTGCTAAGGATCCGTTCCTCAAAGCACCATAGCATGGGTTTACGCGCCGGCAAACCTATCCAACTAGGCATAGGATGTGTACATACAAGGAAAGATCGAATAGGAAGATAGCATGCTTCATTTTAAAGTACTGCGAAGTTATATTACATTAATAGTTGCTGCGGTTCTAACTTAAGATAAAATTGTCTTAGTCATGAACTCGCGGCGGCGATGAGAAACGGGGTGCCTAGTCCCGGCGCTGGCCCTCCAACCTCTTGACTCCGCTGACGCGGCTGATAATGGGCTTGATGCGCTCTTCGAGCGCCGTGGGGTCCGCATCCTCCGGCAAGCTCTGCAGCGCGTTGGTGAAGTCGACGCTGGTGTTCCAGAACACCACCTTGGTGAGGACCTTGGTCAGGGCGCCCCGCCAGAGCTTCCGGGCCTCATTGGCCAGATAGGTCGCTCGATTGGAGCGGAGCTGCTCCAGGGCTTCGAGGATGCCCTCGAAGAACATGGTCAGCCTGGCGTTGGGGCTTATGTTCGCCTCCGGGGAGTACCCTAACTTTGGCATGCCCATGGCGGCCAGCTGCGTGGTGGGCCTCTCTGCAACGTCGACGAGGCGGCTGATCCAGAGGTTTACGCTCTTCACGTAATCCTTGTGGGCGGCGGCGTCATCGCTCCGCAACCGCTTCTCGTCCTCCAGGGCCTTGTTCAGGGTCTCCTCACGGGCCCTGGCCTTCGAAAGCTCCCCCTTCAAGCCGTCCAGTTTCAGCTTCAGGTCATTGATGGATTCGTTGGCCTCGGAGAGCAGCTTGGCCTTGTCGGCGATGGCGACCTGTGAATCCGCCAGAGAGCGGTTGGCTGTGTCCCTCTCCTACGTCATCCCCAAGACCTCCTTTTTCAGCCCATCCCGCTCCAGCTCCAGCTTCTCCACCTTGCCAGCGTGGTCCAGGGCCAGAGCATCAAGTGCGTTCTTGTGCTTCTGCTCCAGCTCCTGGGTCCGCTGCGCAACGATCTTACCGATTTCCTCGTCCTTGCCATGAAGCGTGGCGGCAAGCGCTTGCTCACGAGCAACGAGGTCTTCCTCCTAGGAGTCCAGCAGAGCCTTCTGCTGTTGCCGGGCAGCTTCGTCCTTGGCGGCCTGATCCTTCGCTACCTCCTGGGCCTTCTCGATATCGGCCTGCTTCAGGATGAGCTCTCGCTTGCGCTCATCCAGCTCACCCTGGGCAGCCCTCAGTTCATCCCGGGCCTCGCCGAAGCAGACCTGCGTCTGAGCGATGCGCTCCTCAAAATCTGCCTCTGCCTTGTCCACCGCCGCCATCCTAGATTTCACCTTGTCTTGGCGGGCACGGTGGAGCGCCTAGAGCTTCTGGAAGTTGGCGCTCATTGCTCGGAGAAGCTTCTCCTCTTGGGAACCGTCGCCGCCGACGCTCGGTTCGTCAACAACCTGGAGCCCGGCGGTGGTGAGCGCCTCATCGTCAAACACCTCCCCTTCGGCTGGCGCTCTGGTGCTCGCCATCCCTGGGAGGCGGATGAACAGGTCGTCGCCCACGCTCAAGTACATGCCCGGGGCGGGGGCTGCGGGGGAGGAAGGTTGGTCGTTGGCCACCTTCTCCTCGGTGGGCACCTTGGTGGCCTCCTCGGCAGCGGCCTTGTCGGGCTCCCCGGCAGCGGTCTCACTGGTCTCCCCGGCAAGCCCCTTGGCGGCCTCCTCAGCGGCGAACCTGGCGACTTCCCCAGCCGCGATCTTGGCGGCCTCGGCTTCGGCATCCTTGGCGACCTCCCCGATGACGGTGTCGATATCCTTCTGGTCCGTCGAGGGAGGGTCTGGAAACCAGAAGGGAAAATGAAACGAGGCCAAGGTCAAGGTTCAGAACAAAGCAAAAACAAAACGTCGCATGACAAAGACAGCAGGAGACGGAAGGCGGGCGACTTACCCATGCCGTGCAGAGAAGCGGTTCCCTCCCCGCCAACATCCGTTGCGGGGACAGAGCCACCAGCACCCAAGCTCGCCTCCTCCTCCTCCATACACGTGGGCTCGGTGGTGGATCCCCTTGCTAGTGACGCCCCTCTGGGTGGCGTGGTCAATGGGGGCGGCATGTTGGGGTGGCCTTCAATGGCTCCTCCTACTGCCGCTTTCCTCCTGCAGACCCGACAAGGTCAGCACCAAGGATTCGTGCCCCAACGCCCATCGATGAGGAGTGAGTAATGAACTCACGCTCGGGGCTGAAGCAGGGACTGCACCGAGGGCTGTTGTCCGGGCTGATCACCACCAACGTCGGCGTGCGCGGGGTGCTCGTCGGGGGCTTGTCGCCGGTCGAAGCCCTGGCCTTCTTCGCTGCTCTCTGGGCCAGCATCTCCATGTCCCTGAGGGTAAGCGCGTCGACCGTCGAGGGGAAGAGGGTGCATTGCGTTCGAGCACCACCAACTCGCTCTCCGGCGCCTCCTTCTCCCGGGCGTCCTTGGCCGCTCCCTTGCCTTGCCTGTCTTGGGCGCCATGGCGACTGGAAGGAGATGAGGAGTCAAGAGCAATGGGGGCGCGGCGGCAGCGAGCAGAGGCACAAGCTTTGATGCGCACTTGGGAAGGAAGAGGGGAACGATGGTTCCGAGATTGGAAAAGGCACAGAGGGTAAATGAGCAGCGCCCCTCCGGTTTTCCCTTTTATGGGGAAGACACGGGCCGCCTCTTTACTATTCACCGCGAGGTGACGCAACCGTGCTGCAACCGCTCCACGCACGACCCCCACGTCACGCATTCAATGCGGGTCGTGGGGAAGCGCCACTAGCGAAGGAGTTACCGCAGTTAAAACTCTGCCACGCATGCCCGCGCACCATTCTGGGGCCTAGCCCAACAACGCTCTGCGCTTATGCGTGGCCCAGGCCCAGGGGCTTGATACGTCCATTTTGCATCATGCTTTTATATCGATATTTATTACATTATGGGTTGTTATTACACATTATGTCACAATACTTATGCCTATTCTCTCTTATTTTACAAGGTTTACATGAAGAGGGAGAATGCCGACAGCTGGAATTCTGGGCTGGAAAAGGAGCAAATATTAGAGACCTATTCTGCACAACTCCAAAAGTCCTGAAACTTCACGGAGGCACGTTTTGGAATATATAAAAAATACTGGCGAAAGAATTAACCAGAGGGGGCCCACACCCTGGCCACGAGGGTGGGGGGCGCGCCCCCTGTCTTGTGGGCCCCCTGGCAGGCCTTCGGTGCCTATCTTCTGCTATATGAAGTCTTTCGTCCGAGAAAAAATGAGGAGGAAGCTTTCGGGACGAAGCACCGCTGCCACGAGGCAGAACCTGGCGAAACCAATCTAGGGCTCCGCCGGAGCTGTTCTGCCGGGGAAACATCCCTCCGGGAGGGGGAAATCATCACCATCGTCATCACCATCGACCCTCTCATCGGGAGGGGGTCAATCTCCATCAACATCTTCACTAGCACCATCTCCTCTCAAACCGTAGTTCATCTCTTGTATCCAATCTTTGTCTCAAAACCTCAGATTGGTACATGTGGGTTGCTAGTAGTGTTGATTACTCCTTGTAGTTGATGCTAGTTGGTTTATTTGGTGGAAGATCATATGTTCAGATCCTTTATGCATATTAATACCCCTCTGATTATGAACATGAATATGATTTGTGACTAGTTATGTTTGTTCCTGAGGACATGGGAGAAGTCTTGCTATAAGTAGTCATGTGAATTTGGTATTCGTTCGATATTTTGATGAGATGTATGTTGTCTTTCCTCTAGTGGTGTTATGTGAACGTCTACTACATGACACTTCACCATTATTTGGTCCTAGAGGAAGGCATTGGGAAGTAATAAGTAGATGATGGGTTGCTAGAGTGACAGAAGCTTAAAACCTAGTTTATCCGTTGCTTCGTAAGGGGCTGATTTGGATCCATATGTTTCATGCTATGGTTAGGTTTACCCTAATACTTCTTTTGTAGTTGTGGATTCTTGCAATAGGGGTTAATCATAAGTGGGATGCTAGTCCAAAGAAGGGCAGTACCCAAGCACCGGTCCACCCACATATCAAATTATCAAAGTAACGAACGCGAATCATATGAGCGTGATGAAAACTAGCTTGACGATAATTCCCATGTGTCCTCGGGAGCGTTTTCCTTCATATAAGTGTTTGTTCAGGCTTGTCCTTTGCTACAAAAAGGATTGGGCCATCTTTCTGCACCTTATTTACTTTTATTACTTGTTACCCGTTACAAATTACCTTATCACAAAACTATCTGTTATCGATAATTTCAGTGCTTGCAGAGACCTTACTAAAAACCGCTTGTAATTTCCTTGTGCTCCTCGTTGGGTTCGACACTCTTACTTATCGAAAGGACTACGATAGATCCCCTATACTTGTGGGTCATCTAGACTCTTTCCTGGCGCCGTTGCCGGGGAGTGAAGCGCCTTCGGTAGGTGGAATTTGGTAAGGAATAATTTATATAGAGTGCTGAAATTTACCATCACTTGTCACTATGGAAAGTAATCCTTTGAGGGGCTTGTTCGGGGTATCTTCACCCCGACCAGTAGAGCAAAGAGTTTCTCCTCAACCTACTGAACCTATTGAAAATGTTTACTTTGAAATTCCTTCGGGTATGATAGAGAAACTGCTAGCTAATCCTTTTACAGGAGATGGAGCATTGCATCCTGATTTGCACCTAATATATGTGGATGAAGTTTGTGGATTATTTAAGCTTGCAGGTATGCCCGAGGATGTTATCAAGAAGAAGGTCTTCCCTTTATCTTTGAAGGGAAAGGCATTGACATGGTTTAGGCTATGTGATGATATGGGATCATGGAACTACAACCGATTGAAATTGGAATTTCATCAAAAGTTTTATCCTATGCATCTTGTTCATCGTGATCGTAATTATATATATAATTTTTGGCCTCACGAAGGAGAAAGCATCGCTCAAGCTTGGGGGAGGCTTAAGTCAATGTTATATTCATGCCCCAATCATGAGCTCTCAAGAGAAATTATTATTCAAAAAAAGTATGCTCGGCTTTCTCTCAATAATCGCTCCATGCTCAATACTTATTGTACTGGTTCTTTTATGATGAAGACTATAGAATTCAAATGGGATTTATTGGAAAGAATTAAACTCAACTCTGAAGATTGGGATCTCAACGAAGGTAAGGAGTCAGTTATAACACCTAAGTTTGATTGTGTTAAATCTTTTATGGATACCGATGTTTTCCGTGAATTTAGCACTAAATATGGACTTGAATATGAGATAGTAGCTTCTTTCTATGAATCATTTGCTACTCATGTTGATCTCCCTAAGGAGAAGTGGTTTAAATTTCATCCTCCCATTGAAGTAAAAGTAGTTGAACCTATTAAAGTTGAAGAAAAGACTATCACTTATAATGTTGATCCTATTGTTCCTACCGCTTATATTGAGAAACCACCTTTCTCTGTTAGAATAAAGGATCATGCTAAAGCTTCAACTGTGATTTGTAAGAGTAATACTAGAACACCCACACCCCCTGAGCAAATTAAAGTTGAACCTAGTATTGCTATGGTTAAAGATCTCTTAGCCGATAATATTGATGGGCATGTTATTTATTTCTGTAATGAAGCTGCTAGAATTGCTAGACCCGATACTAAGGGTAAACATAGACCTGTTGTTGGCATGCCTGTTATTTCTGTTAAAATAGGAGATTATTGTTATCATGGCTTATGTGATATGGGTGCTAGTGCAAGTGCAATACCTCATTCCTTATACAAAGAAATTATGCATGATATTGCACCTGCTGAGATAGAAGAAATTGATGTTACAATTAAGCTTGCCAATAGAGATACTATTTCACCAGTTGGGATTGTTAGAGATGTTGAAGTCTTGTGTGGGAAAGTTAAATATCCTACTGATTTTCTTGTTCTTGGTTCCCCACAAGATGACTTTTGTCCCATTATATTTGGTAGACCCTTCTTGAATATTGTTAATGCTAAGATAGATTGCAAAAGGATGTTGTTACTATTGGTTTAGGGGATATGTCTCATGAGTTTAACTTTGCTAAATTTCGTAGACAACCCCATTATAAAGAATTGCCTAGTAAAGATGAAATTATTGGTCTTGCTTCTATTGTTGTGCCTACTAACGATCCTTTAGAGAAATATTTGCTAGACCATGAAAATGATTTGTTTATGAATGAAAGAAGGGAAATAGATGAAGTATTCTTTAAACAAGGACCTATCTTGAAACACAACTTGCCTATCAAAATTCTAGGGGATCCTCCTCCACCCAAGGGTGATCCCATTTTTTAGCTTAAACCATTACCTGATACTCTTAAATATGCTTATCTTGATGAAAAGAAGATATATCTTGTTATTATTAGTGCTAACCTTTCAGAGCAGGAAGAAGAGAAATTATTGAAAACTCTGAAGAAGCACCGTGTTGTTATTGGATATACTCTTGATGATCTTAAGGGCATTAGTCCCACTCTATGCCAACACAAAATAAAATTGGAGAAAGACGCTAAACCGCTTGTTGATCACCAACGACGGTTAAATCCTAAGATGAAAGAAGTGGTAAGAAAAGAAATACTAAAGCTTCTGGAGGCAGGTATAATTTATCCTGTTGCTGATAGTCAGTGGGTAAGTCATGTCCATTGTGTCCCTAAGAAGGGAGGTATTACTGTTGCTCCTAATGATAAAGATGAATTGATCCCACAAAGAATTCTTACAGGATATAGAATGGTAATTGATTTCCGCAAACTAAATAAAGCTAGTAAAAAGGATCATTACAATTTACCTTTTATTGATCAAATGCTAGAAAGACTATCCAAACATACAAATTTTTGCTTTTTAGATGGTTATTCTGGTTTCTCTCAAATACCTGTGTCAAAAGTGGATCAAGAAAAGACCACTTTTTCTTGCCCTTTCGGTACCTTTGCTTATAGACGTATGCCTTTTGGTTTATGCAATGCACCTGCTACCTTTCAAAGATGCATGACTGCTATATTCTCTGACTTTTGTGAAAAGATTGTTGAGGTTTTCATGGATGATTTCTCTGTATATGGAACTTCTTTTGATGATTGCTTAAGCAACCTTGATCGAGTTTTGCAGAGATGTGAAGAAACTAATCTTGTCTTGAATTGGGAGAAGTGCCACTTTATGGTTAATGAAGGTATTGTGTTGGGGCATAAAAATTTTGAAAGAGGTATTGAAGTTGATAAAGCTAAAGTTGATGCTATTGAAAAGATGTCGTGTCCTAAGGACATTAAAGGTATAAGAAGTTTCCTTGGTCATGCCGGTTTTTATAGGAGGTTCATTAAGGACTTCTCTAAAATTTCTAGGCCTCTGACTAATCTCTTACAAAAAGATGTTCCTTTTGTCTTTGATGATGAGTAGAAGCATTTGAAATACTTAAGAAAGCCTTGATTTCTGCACCTATTATTCAGCCACCTGATTGAAATTTACCCTTTGAAATTATGTGTGATGCTAGTGATTATGTAGTACGTGCTGTTCTTGGACAAAGATTTGATAAGAAATTAAATGTTATCCAATATGCTAGTAAAACTCTAGACAGTGCCTAGAGAAATTATGCTACTACTGAAAAAGAATTTTTAGCTGTTGTATTTGCTTGTGATAAGTTCAGACCTTATATTGTTGATTCTAAAGTAACAGTTCACACTGATCATGCTGCTATTAAATATCTTATGGAAAAGAAAGATGCTAAACCTAGACTTATTAGATGGGTTCTCTTGCTACAAGAATTTGATTTGCATATTATTGATAGAAAGGGAGCTGAGAACCCCATTGCAGACAACTTGTCTAGGTTAGAGAATGTTCTTGATGACCCACTACCTATTGATGATAGCTTTCCCGATGAACAATTAGCTGTCATAAATGCTTCTCGTACTGCTCCATGGTATGTTGATTATGCTAATTACATTGTTGCTAAATTTATACCACCTAGTTTCACATACCAGCAAAAGAAAAAGTTTTTCTATGATTTAAGACATTACTTCTGGGATGACCCACACCTTTATAAAGAAGGAGTAGATGGTGTTATTAGATGTTGTGTACCTGAGAATGAATAGGAACAGATCTTACGCACGTGTCACTCCGAGGCTTATGGAGGACACCACGGTGGAGATAGAACTGCACATCAGGTATTGCAATCCGGTTTTTATTGGCCTACTCTCTTCAAAGATGCTCGTAAGTTTGTCTTGTCTTGTGATGAATGTCAAAGAATTGGTAATATTAGTAGAGGTCAAGAAATGCCTATGAACTATTCACTTGTTATTGAACCATTTGATGTTTGGGGCTTTGATTATATGGGACCGTTTCCTTCCTCCAATGGGTATACACATATTTTAGTTGCTGTTGATTATGTTACTAAGTGGGTAGAAGCTATTCCAACTAGTAGTGCTGATCATAACACCTCTATTAAGATGCTTAAGGAAGTTATTTTTCCGAGGTTTGGAGTCCCTAGATATTTAATGACTAATGGTGGTTCACACTTTATTCATGGTGCTTTTCATAAAATGCTTGCTAAGTATGATGTCAACCATAGAATTGCATCTCCATATCACCCGCAGTCTAGTGGTCAAGTAGAACTTAGTAATAGAGAGCTCAAATTAATTTTGCAAAAGACTGTTAATAGATCTAGAAAGAATTGGTCCAAGAAAATTGATGATGCATTATGGGCTTATAGAACTGCATATAAAAATCCTATGGGTATGTCTCCGTATAAAAAGGTTTATGGAAAAGCATGTCACTTACCTCTCAAACTAGAACATAAGGCATATTGGGCCATTAAAGAGCTCAATTATGATTTCAAACTTGCTGGTGAGAAGAGGTTATTGGACATTAGCTCACTTGATGAATGGAGAACTCAGGCCTATGAGAATGCCAAACTGTTTAAAGAAAAAGTTAAAAAATGGTATGACAAAAGGATACAAAAACGTGAGTTTAATGTAGGTGATTATGTTTGGCTATACAACTCTCGTTTAAGATTTTTTGAAGGAAAACTTCTCTCTAAATGGGAAGGTCCTTACGTTATCGAGGAGGTCTATCGGTCCGGTGCCATAAAAATCAACAACTTCGAGGGCACAAATCCGAAGGTGGTGAACGGTCAAATAATCAAACATTATATCTCAGTTAATCCAATAAATGTTGAAAATAATGTTATTGAAACCGTAACCCCGGAGGAATACATAAGGGACACTTTCCAGAACGCTTCAGACTCCGAAAAGGAATAGGTATGTGGTACGGTAAGTAAACCGACTCCAAAACTGTTCTAATAGCAATTTTTCTCCGTTTTGGAATATTTAAGAAAATAGGAAAATAAGAAGTAGTCCGGGAAGGACACGAGGCATCCACGAGGGTGGAGGGCGCGCCCTACCCCTGGGCATGCCCCCCTGCCTTGTGGGCACCTCGTGTGCCCTCCGGATTCCGTTTTCTTGCACGATACTTCTTTTGGTCGGTAAAAAATCATTATATAATCTCCCGAAGGTTTTGACCACCGTACCACGCAAATATCCTCTATTTTTGTTTCGAGCTGTTTCTCTCACAGATCTAGATCATCATGACGTCTTCAAGCACCCCCAAGGACAAGTTCTTCGAGAAGGTTATCAATCCCTACCTCGCGGAGGTGCTGCAACACCCTCAAATAATTGAGATGCGTGATGGGTTGCTGCACATCCGCGATGTCGAGGGACCAAGGAGGACCGGAAGCGTGGAGACAAGACTCGAAGCAATGGAGCAACAAGTTTTCAAGTGCCAGGGGATGGTGGAACGCGGACTCAACGCCAACCACATGATGATCGCGGAGTTCACCAACAACCACAAGCTGGATTCCAAGAACATTGGGGAGACCATCTTCAAGCTTCACGAGAAAATCAAGCATCTCCAAGCCTAGATCTATGACCTGCAAAACCAAAACTGTGAGTATGAATATATATTCAAGAGGATGAGTTTGGCTGCAGATGCAAGGATCCCGGAGACTCGATCTGGTGAGCCTATGCCTTGGAAGATGGACGACCAGCCTACATCATCAACAACTCCATCATCACCACCCCCGAGGAAAGAGATATAATTACATGGGTATGGGCACTCCCCTTGGCAACTTCCAAGCTTGGTAAAGTATCACCATCACACTCCTATCTTTACCGTTTTTCTTAGTTCGATCCCTTTGGTAATATCTTGATCTAGTAGAATAAAGTTTTAGTATGATCTAGTTTTGAGTTATGCTTTATGATCCTTCTATGTAATCGAGTCTGTGAGCTATATATAATAAAGATTAGTTTTGAGTCAAGGGCTTGGTTATCTTGCTATGATCTTGAGGGAATAAAAATAAAAGGAAGAATAAAAAGAAATGAAGAGAGATCATATTCATCTTATGGAGAGTATTGACTTCACATATAAAGAGTATGATGAATAAAAGTTGTTGAGAGTTGACAAACATAGTTTTGGTCATCATTGCAATTAATAGGAAGTAATAAAGAAAGAGAGGTTCTCACATATAAATATACTATCTTGGACATCTTTTATGATTGTGAGCACTCATTAAAATATGACATGCTAAAAAGTTGATGTTGGACAAGGAAGACAACGTAATGGGTTATGTTTTCTTATATCCGAAATAAAGTATATTGTCATGGATCTTCCAACATGTTGAGCTTGCCTTTCCCCCTCATGCTAGCCAATTTCTCTGCACCAAGTAGAGATACTACTTGTGCTTCCGAATATCCTTAAACCCAGTTTTGCCATGAGAGTCCACCATATCTACTATGGATTGAGTAAGATCCTTCAAGTAAGTTGTCATCGTTGCATGCAATAAAAATTGCTCTCTAAATATGTATGATTTATTAGTGTGGAGAAAATAAGCTTTATACGATCTTGTGTGTGGAAGCAATAAAAGCAATGGACTGCGTAATAAAGGTCCATATCACAAGTGGCAATATAAAGTGAAGTTCTTTTGCATTAAGATTCCGTGCATCCAACCATAAAAGCACATGACAACCTCTGCTTCCCTCTGCGAAGGGCCTATCTTTTACTTTTGTCTTATACCTTATGCAAGAGTCATGGTGATCTTCACCTTTTCCTTTTTATATTTTATCCTTTGG